>NW_022680715.1:0-82425 GCF_009764315.1 Trachypithecus francoisi | reverse complement strand
TGTAATAAGCTCAAGTTATTCCAGAGAAGTTTGTACACATGTTACGACTTTCTCTGAGGCCAGTGAGCTGCGGGCATCTCTCCAGGAAACACTGAGGCTTCCTGTGCACTAACTCACAT
Source organism: Trachypithecus francoisi (assembly GCF_009764315.1). NCBI lineage: Eukaryota > Metazoa > Chordata > Mammalia > Primates > Cercopithecidae > Trachypithecus > Trachypithecus francoisi. The sequence continues at coordinate 82,306 of NW_022680715.1, read as the reverse complement.
CGCGTCAAAAACACCCCGAGTTGCAGGGAAGAAAGCAGAGATGATTCCTGGTGCCACATGTAAATGTGATAAGATTTTGATGGTGTCACTAGCTATTTAAATAACAATGTTGATAGTACAAACTTTGATTTGTGCAAACATCTTTTCTAAAAGATCTTGCCCAACGTTTATTAAGTGGCAACGATTAAGAATATTCTTTATTTAGAAGGCAAATAAAGTAGAATGTATGCAATCCTATACTGATACATTACGAGAAGTAGAGCTTGTCAAGATCTCTGCTTTGCAATACCAACTCTTAAAAGAATCAAACCTCTGTTTATGTAAGCACATGTGTAATTCAAGGATTTTTATTATAACATGTTTATGAAGAGACATGCGTTGGTACCATATATCCCAATTACAGAGGGAAGATGAGAGTATCTTAGAGAGAATGGGGGGGGGGGGGTACTTGTTTCATTTAAAATGAAAAAAGGTCAATAATCAAAGTGCAAAACCGCTTGAAGAACGTGATCGTATTACAGGGCAACTTGCAGAAAAAAGCAGTCCAGACAGGCAAAACGACTGGCACAGAGAAACCCGAGTGAGTGAAATTACATTTAATTCAATACCGCAGTGTCCATTCACTCAGGAATATGCATTACGCACCGACCGCAGGCCAGGCACTCAGGTATGCGACAATATCAGAACACAGAACGTAAAAACCTCTGTACGCTCGTGGCACTTCAATTCCCAGCCAGGTACGCTGGCTCACGCCTGTAATCCCAGCGCTTTGGGAGGCTGAGGTGGGACATAGTGAAACTCCATTTCTACAAAAAACAAAATTAATTGGGTGTGACAGCATGCACCTGTAGTCTCAGCTACTCAGGAGACTGAGGTGGGAGGACTGCTTGAGCCTGGGAAGTCAAGGTTGCACTGAGCTCTGATTGCACCACTATACTCTAGCCTGGGCAATACAGACCCTGTCTCAAAAACATTCAAGTTCCCACATAATAATTTTTACAACACCAATATACCATACAACCATCTCCCTGATAAGCTCACTTACTTACTGGTCAAGGCACAGAACGTGAAGATATTACGAGGCACACACAGGAACTAAACCTGCGTGAATTTTTATCTTTTGCTAAAATGAGATTTGAGTGAACTACATAAAACCACCATGAGTGTTCGAAGGAAAATAATTTTCAACTGAACTGAAATAAAAATTACGATCTATGAATTGCAGCCAAAATCATGATGGGAACTAAGCTTATAGCACGGAAGGCTCATATTTGAAAAAAGTAAGGTCTCAGGTCCATAATCTAAGCTTCCATCTTCAACTCAAAGCCAGTAAAAATACATCACAATGAGCACAAATCAAACAAAACAGAAAGGAGAAAACTCAAGTCACACCAAAAGCCCCTTGGGAATATAAACATTCCCAAGGAATCTACAACCGTCAGTCCTAGATCCAATAGCTGAGTTTAGCCAAGTCACAGCAGACAGTCAAATCTGACTCTACACGTGGGCAATTCGTGTTTGGGACCCACATTTTAAAAACCACACATTCCCAGTCACAGAAGCTGCATAAAAAGCACATAGGTATAAATCTAACAAAGCACGCAGAGGACGTGTATGAAGAAAACCACAAAACGCCGAAGAAAGAAAAGAGCTATGTCAACTGAGCCACAAGTCCAAGGAGAAGCGGCAACATGGTCAAGATGCTAACTCTCCACATTGACCCATAGACTTACAATTCCAGCATAAATCCCGCCAGGACACCGACCTGCAGACTCACAATTCCAGCATAAACCCCGCCAGGACACCGACCTGCAGACTCACAATTCCAGCATAAACCCTGCCAGGACACCGACCTGGAGACTCACAATTCCAGCATAAACCCCGCCAGGACACCGACCTGCAGACTCACAATTCCAGCATAAACCCCGCCAGGACACCGACCTGCAGACTCACAATTCCAGCATAAACCCCGCCAGGACACCGACCTGCAGACTCACAATTCCAGCATAAATCCCGCCAGGACACCGACCTGCAGACTCACAATTCCAGCATAAATCCTGCCAGGACTATCTGTAGATAAGACAAGCTAAAAGTTACATGAAAGGGAAAGAAACAGAGGACAACAAACATTCCAATTAAAAAACTGGCAAAGATCGGACAAACACTTCAATGAAGTAGATGGACATAAGCACTAGGAACAGAACTGTCCACAACAGAGAGTGGCAGTCCTACTATACATAAATTTAAAAAACAAAATAAAACTACAAGGGAGAAACAAATGGAACCAAGAGCTACAAAGATTATCTTCAAGCTGGCAGAAAACCATGGAAGGTTCCTTGTGTCTTCTCTGGGCACGCCACCTGACCACCCAGGAGACATCGCTGGCAGACCCTGAACCGGTGGACACTAACCACAGCTTCCACACTGACAGGAGTCATTTGAAGAACATCCAGAAATATTCCTTCGGCTCTTACCCTTCTGCTGCAAAGCACTGAGTTACGTTTGACGGATTCTATATGCACCCTGAGGTCCGCATTTGTAATCCACTTTTTAAATCTTTCAGGACAGGACAATCCTTCTTTGTCCCCTACCATTTTCATCACGGTTCTATACAGACCTCAGAAACTCTGCCGCCTACATCAGATGTTTTGTCTAAACCCGTTACTGTGACTTACCCTAAATTTACAACCATTCATTTCAATTCCAAGTCCAAAGACTCATTTCCACAGTAATTATTTTACTCAGAAATTAAATTCCAGCTTCCTGATCACACTTGAAGTCAACTGCTTTCAATTTCTGCATTACAGATACAACTGGTCTAACTCTGTAAACAGAGAGGATTTCATGGAAATACTCTATCTCATGACATGTGCAGGCATCACCTGCAGCCTTCAATCCAACTCCCTGCCCACCCAGAGCATGAAAGAGCAACAAAGAGTATTTATCCCCATCTCCTTGGGCTGGAGACCCACAGCATATCAATCACTGCCAAATCACTGTTGCGCAAAAATCAGTTCCAACGCCCCATGGAGAATAAAGGCCATGCTGGAAGCCGAGGCTGGCCACCCGCTGATACCCTGCTACCACAGAACTATCCCAGGCACGAACCACCTGCCAGTCCTAGGGGACAAAGCCAGCATGCAATGTTGCCGTCAGACCTGAGAGTAGGATCCCTAGCATGGCCACGTTAGTCTGAGAGAGTGAGGACAGGACTCGGAAGCCGCAGGATGACCATGCAGAGAAGCACCCACAGCTCCATGACCAAGTCACAAGTCAGATGAGATGCTTCCTGCGTTCCCGTGTTGTCACTTTACCACTAAAAATTTAGTACATCTTCCTTTTTCCTAAGAAAGCACAAGGCCTGAGTAACAACTGACCACTAACCTGGTTCTTTTCAGCCTCATAACAGAAGGCAACAGCTGCATAAACCAAATCACTGGAACATCACACTTTTTGGCTACATCACAGCTTTTATTGCATGTCAAACCCTCAGCTCCAAGCGACACTGACCCCAAATCGTACTGAAAGAGAACAGCTGAGCTCTTCAATCTCCATTTCTCAACACTCAAAGCCGTTTCTACATGAGCTCATGTGACTCTCAGTGCTAGGTTCATTCATTCATTCATTTAGCAAAACCGCCGTGAACCCGCGGGATCCCCACCCTGCCCTCCGAGGGATACTGTTCTGCTGGGACCTGCGTCCACACCCACATGACTGCAGCCCAGCACCCTTCCCGGAACCGTGCACACCTCCCCAAAAGAAAACCATGCAGAGAACGGCCACACGTCCAGTCATGTTCGGAGGAGCAATTCCAACCCCTGATGTTTTAAGGCAACAGACTAATAACTGGCTCCTCATCAATACAGAGTTGCTAACTTTCCAGCAGTGTCTCTAGTCCCTCTACAAGGATATACAGATATATATGCAGGAGCTATCTTAGGAGTTAAAAAGACGCTGTTCAGGGAAACAGGAGAAAGCAAAACATTTGAGGAACAGACGGGGGAAAGTCCACCTTCTACTGCCACAATTTGTGTCTCAGTGATCAAGCCAAGGTTCTCAACCTTTCCAAACTATTAAGCCCCTGCCTGAGGCTCTGGGCTGAACCCCAGCTGTACTTCCTGGCAATAAGCAACCTGCCCAGCTGTAATTCCTGTGTGCACCTGGCACCAGTGGAGATGGAGCCACCTGCCCAGTTGTGCTTCCTGTGGGTGCCCCTGACGCCACAGGAGATGGGGACCACCTGCCCAGCTATATTCCCTCTGGGTGCACCTGAGACTAGTAGGATGCTGCATGTGCCTATACTGACAAGCTGCTGCCTCACCTCCTGCTGTAAAAGCCCCTTTCAGAGGTAACAGGACAATGGCACAGGTTTTTTTCCTGGAGAAGAACCTGAGAAATCGAGATTTGAGAAATCCAGGGGATTAGGAACACAGGTGACAAAGAAAAGGAGGCTGTGACATGACATTTGACAGAACGAGAGTGTACTGGTATTCCCAGAACCACCTCGCAGTGCACAGCACTGACACATTTCCCATGCTTGTTACCTTCGGATGACACATTTAAGTAACCTTGACTTGCTGGATTGCAGGTGGAGAGAGACTCCTGGAGACCAGTTAGAGCCAAGCCTCCCTTATCTCCTGCTTGCAGGACTTCTGCATGAAGCTAACGCATCCAAATGTGCATAAGATTTATGAACAGCACACAAGCTCCATGACATCTTCTGAGAGTGAAGTTGTGCTGTGTCAGGGGTTGGGACAGCAGCAGGGCAGGGTCACTCACAGAGCACAGTTCATCTCAAATGTGATGGCGGCGCTGAATGATACACCAACATGCCGGAAGAGAATTGCCAGAACTCACGTGCAGAAGGCACGGATCAGGCCACTCCCAGAAATACACACGCCCTCACCACCCTGCAGCTGCCTCCTGCCCCTACACACAGCAGCCTCCTGGGACAACATCCTGCTTCCACCTTGCGGTTGCCTCCCGTCCCCCCACCCCTCCCCACAGAGGCATCCTGGGACAACATCCTACTTCCACCCGGCAGCTGCCTCCCCTCCCCAACACACAGCGGCCTCCTGGGACAACATCCTACTTGCCAGACACAGCCTGGAGCCCCCAAAGCATGGAGGGGCTTAGCGAGCCACACAGCATTTCCCCTTCACACCTGGGAAGTCAGCCCCTCACTGAGGTGGGTCCTGCGCCCGCCAGCTCTGCACAATCAGAGGTGTGAGGTTATGGACCTGGTCACCTGCTGTGTATGAACAGAGATGTGTGTGGTTAGGGACCTGGTCACCCGCTGTGCACAATCAGAGCTGTGCGAGGTTACAGACCTGGTCACCAGCTGCACCCAATGAGAAGCTTTTGAGGTTAGGAACCTGGTCACCCGCTGTGCACAGAAGTGTGAGGTTACGGGCCTGGTCACCGGCTGTGCACCATCAGAGGTGTGCAAGGTTAGGGACCTGGTCGCTTGCTGTGTCCAATCAGAGCCAGACAAGGTCACACACCTAGTCACCAGCTGCGCCCAATCAGAAGCTTTCAAGGTTACAGACCTGGTCACCCGCTGTGCGGGATCAGAGGTGTGCGAGGTTAGGGACCCACTGTGTCCAGTCAGAGGTATGCAAGGTTAGGGACCATGCATTTGGTGTTGCACCTGGTCACCAGCCAAAACTCCTGACGTTTCCAGTGTCATTCCAACTTCCTTCGAAACTTGAAAAGTCTTTAGATATTGCCCAAAAGCTCATCCACCTTTGAAAATGATATGCGTGCGCACGGGTGAGTTTGTTCCTGCACATTGCTTTCAGTACCGACGACTAAAAATCGAAGGTTAGAGCATTCCAGCCCAGTGCCCATGTCCCATCCCATCTGCAAAAACTTGAGCACAAGCATCCCCCCTGAAGCTCCCTGAACCCCGTGGCAGGCCTGGGACTCAGGCCCAGTGTCCCGTCAGTTACACTGAACAAAATGTAATTCAACACTGGCCATGTGCCCTATGCTTTAACGTCTAAAAACCACATATAAACCTCCCAAAGAACTACAATCTAGAAAAGCTTTCATAGCTAGTATTTTAAGAAGACTGACCAGTCTTGACCTAAATCAAAGCCGACACTGCCCAAATTGACTCTGACCCCAGCTTCGTGCAAAAGCAGCCATGGCCTGGCCGTCGGGGTGACCAGCAGCCTGGGCACAGACAGGACCAGCGCCAGTCCCTCCCTGCACCTTAACCAGGCTTCTGAGCTGCTGTCCATGACCAGTGATGGTGACGCCCAGAGCAGCTTTCCAGGAAAGCAGTAAATCTTTCAGGTTGTCACCTCACGAGGATGGCCACGTATAAATCAGGGGCCTTTCTGTTCACTGCCCTGCCATTCTCAAATGGGGGATGGGTTAAACTTCCTCCTCCACGTGCCCAACACAAGGCACACCTGCCCCAGCACCAGGCTCATCTACTTCATCCCGGGAAACTCACACAACCCACAATCAGAGAGCACAGAGGCTGAGCTCCACCAGAGACCACAATCAGAGGCTGAGCACAATCAGAGACCACACACAATCAGAGGCTGAGCACAAAGACCACACACAACCAGAAACCACACACAACCAGAGACCACACACAATCAGAGGCTGCACAATCAGAGGCTGAGCACAAAGACCACACACAATCAGAGGCTGAGCTCTGAGGCCACAGAGGCCCCACACACAGAGGCCACACAATCAGAGGCCGCCCAATTAGACCACACAGAGACCACCCACAATCAGAAGCTGCACACGATCTCTGCAACCTCATCAGAAACTGTTCCTGACCACTCACCTGAGGCACCAAGTTTAAATGAGTGGCCTAAGGTTTTAAAAGACAGGAGGAGTTCTCTGAAGGCAGTCCGTGCATTCCACCATCAGCACCATTTGTGCCTGTCACGGTCAGGAACTGCAACCACATCTCGGTGCCCTTGCAGTGCAGAGCCCTGCGTTTCTCCCCCTTTCCAAGCCCGGGGCAGCTCCTGGCGACCCAGCGCCCCTGCTCAGCCACGTGCCCCCAAGGCCTTCCTCCCTCACCCCACAGGGGAGGTCCTGCAGCCAGGCTTTGTGGCTCACCACTCTGATTCAGTCACTTACACCCTCATTCAAGGCCGAAAATCTCTTCTGAAAATATCCAAATCTTACCCACATCAGGCTCCATCTTTTCCCCAGAGCTCCTCACCCCCTCCAGAGCAGCAGCTCTGGTGCCCGTGCAGCTGGGGCCTGGGGGCGGATCCGTGGGCTCAGAGTGCCCAGCCCCTCGGCCTGTCCCCTTACTCCCTGCTCCCCAGCGTTAATGCCCTCCATCCTCGATTTCCTGATAGGCAAAAACAGGTTAATTCTAAGAATGCTAACCGAACCGGATCACTTAACACCGCGTCCGGCCCAGAACACCCCTTGATCAAGGACAGGTATTGCTGCGCTGTTACCATTGCGCTGGTTCCGCGTTTCCTGCGAGCCCTTTAGGCTCTTTGCAGCAAAGACCACTCAATGGTCCGGTCCAGGCCTGTCTGTGGCGGATGGACAGGTGAGTGGCTGATGCACAGGTGTGATGCAGAATGGATCTCATGCAAAGCTGGCCCCGCGTATTTTGGTCAACGTAAGAAAAAAGCCTCCCATGCTTGCTTGCTGCCGCCCTGCGGTGTCCAGAAGGAGACGCTTAAAGGCAACTGCACCGCAAGTACCTTCTTGGAAGGAGACGGCAAGACCAGATTGGCTGGAGCTGGAGCTGGGAAGTTGTGGCTACAGATCAGGGCTGCGGGACCCAGGGAAGGCATCGCTCAAAACACGTGCTGGAGGGCGGCCACTCCCACCCGACCGTCCACCTCCAGGGTCAGCCACCTGGCTCCTCTTGATGTGTCATCCTGATCACCCCTCAGAGTACATGAGCCTTTTGACTTCAGCCTGTCCCAGGTACAACACCGACTCCCACCCACCTCCTGAACCAGCCTGTTCCAGGGATTGCTATGGACACAGACAAGCGGGCCCAATACATCTAGTGGCATTTCCTGGCAAGGACACTCATGATGCTTGACCATAAAACTAGGGGTCAACTGGTTTTTCCGGACTGTAATTTACTTGTGGCACGCGTGGATACTGATTGACCCAGCGAGGGGCACGGAGGAGGCTGAAGGAAAACCCACCGTGACGCGCCAGGCATTCCCGCACACACCGACATCTTCAGACTCGGGCGGCGTCCTAGTCTTACAATCAAACCGAAGCTCAGAGAAACTAGGGAGCTCGTCCAAGACCAGCAACGAGCATGTGGGCAGCTAGAATTCAACTAAGTCCTTCCCTGGATCCATCCGCGCTGCTCCTCCCACCCACACCCCGCCATGGCCCCCCATGGACACAGCAGGTCTGAACATCCGGCACCCCAAACGCAGAGTAGGGAGCAGAGCCGGCTTCCGCGGTGGAAACTCACACGCAGCGCACTGCCCTTCTTGCCGAATGCCTCAGGACTCTGTGCGGTAAGGACTGCAGATGTGACCTCACTCTGCGCCACGAGATCTGGGTGGCAGGCAGCGTTTTGGAGAGTGCGCCTCCAGACAGGAGAGGGGCATCTGACGGGGCTCTTCGGCTGATGCATGAGACACAGGACACCTGAGAGGACTGACAAACCCCACAAAGTCGCTCCCAGCCTGTGGAGTAGCTTGGAGAGGACGCGGCAGCTGCGGGCTCCTCCCAGCCCAGGCTTCGGCCTGTGGAGCAGCTTGGAGAGGGCAGGGCCGCTGCGGGCTCCTCCCAACCCACACTTGGGAGGGGTCTTGCTGCAGCCTGTGGTGCTAGCAGTTCAGGCTAAAAAGCACGAGGAAGCTTCCCAGGGCAGGAGCTCTCCTTACACAGCAAAAGCCGCACAGGCAATGCAGCAGGGCGTACTTCAGCCCAGGGCTCAGGAACCACGGGGTGCAGCGCGGACTGCAGCAAACCAGACACATCAGAAGCCAAGGTCCCACTTTTATATTCAGTGAGATCGAACGAAGAGTTACTTATCTGTAGCAATCGCCTTCCGGGGGGACCCGTACAACCCGCAAGACCACCGACACTGACCACGAGTCTTTCCTAGGTCCTGGGGGCTACCCCACTTTACACACATTGGTTCCATTCACAAATCTATGCGGGGCAGCTGTTAACCCCAGCTTAGAGATGAGGAAAACGCTGCTGGAAAAGCTAAGTGAGAAAACCAGACTTTCACACACCTGCCGTCTTCAAGACCCCTACTACTCTATGTCCTAGGGTCTCAAGGGTTGGGTGTGTGGCATTTTAAGTGACGGTTTTCTTCTCTCCTACACCTGTTTAGCCTGAACGTGCACACACATGCTCTGCTGCAGGTGCACTGCCGTATGTGGACCAGCAACGCTCTTTCCTGCCTCGGGTTCTTGTCACCTTCTTCCGGAAAGCTCTCGCCTGCTTTAAAAGCGGTGCCAGGCAGGCCTGGTCGGCCACACAGTGAAATTCCTGCAGTGTCAGAGCTAAGTGCTGGCTGAGATTAACAGCAAAGACAGCAGAGTAATGGGGATAAACTGAACAAAACTGTATTGTAACGCAGACGAAAGTCTAGAAGCACAAGCAGCTGACACCCCTGAGAGTGCAGGTGACTACGTCTGTGATGTTAATAGCAGCTTGCTGTTTCCAGCGCCTCCATGTGCCAGGGTTTCCAGTCAGCGTTTGTGTTTATCTGCTGCTGGGCTGCCTGATCAAACCTCTGTAGAGATCAGGGATATCTAAATTGGCCCAGTATCTGCACGCTGGCTGCTCAGAGGCCATGGTGTGGAACAGCCAGGCCATCGCTTAGTCAGACGGGACACAAGCACTTCACTTGCCACTCCTGTCTTTCTATTTCATCAAATCCTATTTTCTCCTGAATATTGATCATAGCAAAGTCATTAGCCTTCGAGATGCATTTGAAACATCAACTTGCTTTGTTCAAGAGGCTTAAGACACACGTAAGTCTTTCTTGCCATGCTCAACACACAGGGCTGGCTGTTTCTGAAGTCAGTGTTTCTGGAACAAAAGCCTTGGCCTGCCCCTTGAACATTCACGCTGAGCACACTGTCGCAAGGCTGCTTGACCAGCCAGCAGGGGGCAGGAGAGAGCCGCAGGTGCTGCCTGGGGTCCCTGCAAACCCGTCTCACTCCCTCAATCAAGGGCAGTGCCTCCGGCCAATCCAGTGGCTTCCTCCAAGGGGAAGCAGCCTCTTCAGCTGCCACCGCACTGATTTCAGATGACTCAGCCAATGGGGCAACAGATTCAACAGAGTTCCATGTTGTTAAAGGAAAACTTCTGTTACCAGGCAACCTTAATATCAGATTCAACGTAAAATGACCAACAAAATTGTTTCCAAACAAACATGCTACTAGTCCTTATCCTTCAATGCTGCTTAAACACAGAAAAGTAGGAAAAAAGAGCATGGCACTTCTTAAAAAATAACACCTCTTCCAGGTTCATTTTACCCATATCATAAAGACTTAGAACTGTGGATTCCCTCCAGGAACGTGGAGTGGGGGTGGATCCCCAGGTCAGTCAACCCCCCACCACGGGGTTCACACCTCTCCAGGCCCTGTCACCTCATCAAGGAAAGGTGGCGTCTCTGAGCTCTCTTCGCAGGGAGCACCCAAACGGGAGCTAGAGAGAGACACAGACACACCCACACAACTGCTTTAAAATCCTGAAATGCAATACGTATTTAAGGACTTCGTTATTAGTTTTTTAAAACTGTAAGAACAAAGTGAACCTGGTTTTAACCTCTCTGCCACAATAACACCGTGTACATCTGTCTTTTACCGTTTGTTCCTTCTCCAGCAGCTGCTGCCTGGCTGGCCGACTGCAGAAGAGCCTCTGGTACTCCCAGGAGGCCCTCGGTAAAAGTGTGAGCACCACGATCACGTCTCAGGACGCCGCACACGTTAGGGTCGCCTACAGACCGCCATTCCAATGCCTGGAAGGCAGTGAACGGGCCTCCTGCTCTTCGTAAATGTCAGCCTTCTTAAGCTATGTTGTGTTGAAAAATTTTAACTGCAGTCCACACATTATTATGAAAAATTAAGTTTGGAAGGTTGAAGGGTTTTCTGAAAGTCGACTTCTAATCCTGGAAGGAAAAAAAAAATGGGCCAATGTGGTGCTCACGCCTGTAATCCCAGCAGTTTGGGAGGCTAAGGCGGGCAGATCGCTAGAGCCCAGGAACTCGAGACCAGCCTGGAAAACATGGCAAAACCCCATCTCTACTAAAAATACAAACAAAAAAAATTAGCTGGGCATGGTTACATGTGTCTAGTCCCAGCTACTCAGGAAGCTGAGGTGAGAGGATCACCTGACCCCAGGAGGTGAAGGCTGCAGTCAGCCAAGATTTGCGTCACTGCACTCCAGCTTGGGCGAGAGTGAGACCCCGTCTCAAAAAAAAAAAAAGCAAAAACAACTGTATAAATCATTACAGAAAGGAGCTGGCCGGGCACGGTGGCTCACGCCTATAATCCCAGCACTTTGGGAGGTCGGGGTGGGCAGATCACCTGAGGTCAGGAGTTTGAGACCAGCCTGGCCAATATGGCAAAATCCCATCTCTAATAAAAATACAAAAATTAGCTGGGTGTGGTGGTGCGCACCTGTAATCCCAGCTACTTAGGAGGCTGAGGCAGGAGAATCACTCAACCCGGGAGGCAGAAGTTGCAGTGGGCCGAGATTGTGCCACTGCCCTCCAGCCTGGGCAACAAGAGCGAGAGTCCACTTCAAAATAAAAATAAAAATAAAAATAAAGGGAACTAATGTTTTTAAGGGAAGGGAGAAGAACATTCAGTATTTATACATCTCATGCACACATCTGCAGTGGTGCCCTAAAGTATTCAAGATACACATTCCTACAAAGATAGCTCAAAACTACTCACCAAGTTACATGCTAAAAGCACATGCATTGTAAGAATGCTACATTATAGTTTTTAAGCACCTGTATCCAATATTTCAGCACACTGGCAGTTTTCCCTTCAGGTGCTATATGTCTAAATTATTACATGTTTAGTCATTCATTTTAGAATTTATGACTTGCTTTAGACCAAAGAAATATATTTAAACATAAGCTACTAAATTAATGACTTAGGGGAAAAATTACTAAATTAACTTGCAAATTAAACTTTGCAAACTGAATTTGTTGGACCTCATGTAAGCTAGATGACCAGTTTTTTAAATTGTGTGTTTCCCTCGAGGATGGAAGTCTCCTCTTTACTCTCATCCACTGTGCACACCACTGCAGTCCGCGCCTCTTGTCCACCGCGCTACAGTGCGGCCTGCAATTCACCCTGTACGCCTTCCACACCTTACCTGAAAGTCACTAAGTATAACCGAGAAGGAAATGAAAAGCAGATAAATGACCTCCACCCCCACATCCAGCATGCAAATGTTAAACATTCATCAAAGTAAAACCAAAAACCCATGTTAGCTCACGATTGTAACTGGTAGAGTTATGTGCATGGCAATTTTAAAAGTCTAGTTAAGTAAACACCTAATTCAAAGTCTCAAGAAATACAAAGTTTATACAAAAAGACATCTGCAAACATCAACAAGACGGAGAGGACTTCACTCTGCATCCAGCCTGTCCTGGAAGCCACGGCCAAATGCCAGGTTGTACAGATCCGAAAAGCAAAAAAGAACAAGTGTTGAAATGTGTACAGTCTCAGCAATGTACAAATTTGACGTAGGATGCTCAGAAACCTTGAATTTCCAATCAGAAAACAGGAACATGATCAAGTTTCCCAGCAGTGTCCACCTTCTGCCTGCGGCACGTGTAACAAGAACGCTGGCCACCTCCGGGGGAACAGAGGCTTCCTGGTCACATCCGCTCTGGCAGCCGCACAGCTGGCCCCACTACAAACACCTGTCTAATACTGAGGAACCACTGCTCCCTGGGCTTTCCTCACTCTAGCTGGGAGAGCATATTTACAGAGTACTTTATCGACGGAGTCCTCGTTCAATGCGTCAAGCTTGTTGAAGGCAGGGCAACCCCATTCCTGGCCCAATTAAGTGAACTGAGCAGAGCAAACGCCCCGACTTGGACGGCAATCAGTCACGACAGCAGTGGCCACTGTTCACGGGGCGCTGGCTTCGTGCCGGGAACAGTTTCACGTGTCTTCTCTCTGTCCGAGGAATGTGCACGGCAACCCTGTGGGGATGTTTGCAGCGTCCACCAGAGTTCTGAGGCAGCCAAGTCCAGGCTGTCTGTGGGCCTTGCCACGTGGCCATCCACGTCCCCTGGAGACCAGACCTCACTGCAGGGACTGGGGGTCCTAGGGTTGCCATGAGGCACATACTCCCCCTTCGCCACCTCCTTCTGGCCCCTGACATCAACGCTCACCACTGCTGCCAACACTTGATTTTCTCATGGCTCCTGAGGGGCCTGTTCTGCCCTTCCCTGCTCCCTGCGTCTGGCTTGGAGGGTGCCCACATCAACGCCAACACTCACGTAATCACCAACCCTTCCACAGGGCTCGATGCCTAGGAGTCTCCATGGCAGAAAGTCAGATTCCTGTGCTTGTTGGAGAATTGCTTCCCATTGTAGAAGTGAAGGAGATAAAATTCTAGGTGCCTGCAATAACCTCATTTCCACAGCTAAGCAACTTCAGTAGTAGCACAAAACAAAAAAAGCTTTTTTTAACTTCTTTTATACAAGCTAAACACAATTTAATTTTTACATCCACATTCTCAGCAGCTCCCACCTGGTGAGTAGGCAAACAGTAATTTTCAAAGAAACAAATTGTTCCGTAATTTTAACACTTAGCATTATCACTATTAAGCAAGAATTATCCCAAAAATACACGATGATCTTGTTCTCACATTCAAAAATCGATTGTCACACAGTGAAATAGCACTTAATGCAAAGGAATGTTTCTTTTCAGGTTTCTGTTCTGGAAAAAAAAATTTCTGGCAACGAGATAAACATTAATTATGTAACTATCCAAAATGCCTCCGGGAAAAATAATGTCATCCAATTAGTTCTTTAAAGTGTTACAAATGCAGCTGAGTTTTAATAGTAATTTGTCCATAATTATCAAAAGAATCTTTAAAAGTCTTAATACCGAAAGAATAACCGTAAATGGATATAAAACGCAAAGCAGAAGAGTTAACATTTGGGGTAGATTTTGGCCCATATTTTTAACATATGCATAGTTATTTACCTAGCTGAAGCTTATCCCTCTCCTCCTAGGCTCTTCAAGACTGATTTTCAAACATAGACTGGCTTTTGGTACATGAAGGCAGCTTTAAAAGATGTCAGGATTGGGCCGAGAACAGTGGCTCAAGTCTGCAATCCCGGCATTTTAGGAGGCCAAGGTGGGCCGATCACTTGAGGCAAGGAGTTCGAGACCAGCCTGGCCAATATGGCAAAACCCAGCCTGTATTAAACATTTTTGTAATTAGCCAAGCGTGGTGGCTCACACCTATAATCCCAGCTACTTGGGAGGGTGAGGCAGGGAGAATTGCTTGAACCCAGGAGGCGGAGGTTGCAATGAGCCAAGATGGCACCACTGCACTCCAGCCTGGGTGACAAAGTGAGACTGTCTCAAACAAGAACTTAGCCCTCAGGAAAAGTTATGAGCACCGCCCGCCCCCAACCAACCCAAGGAATCACATGGCAATGGTTATCATCTGATTTTGACACAATAAAGTTCTATTCTGTCCGAACACAATGGCAAACACCTGCCATCAGGCCGCAGAAACTCCCAGGACCCAGTAACACCGGACTAGCAAGATTAATGGGCCATGTACGCAGGGTTCAGCTGCAGAAAGTGATGGCACCAAGAATGTGGGTGCGCTCAAACCAGATTCCTTGCTTTCGGGGTGGAGGGGCTTCCCAGAAAGATCTAGTCCAGCGGGATGGTTTCCTCTTCCACCATGAGGAGGAAACGGGGGGTTTCCTGAGGGCACTGACAGGACTTGGGTCTCTGCCCCTTTGTCCTCTGTCCTGTTATGGGATGAGGGTGGGCTGAAGGCAGGTTCTCCCTACATTTTCCGGGCAGGAGATGGAGCTGACAAGTGGACAACGGCTTTTCCAAAACGTTCCCGTGTTTATAACCTGTTAGCAACCTACTTTCCCTGGAGATCAGTGAAGCTGCATCATTGATTCTCTTCCATTAGGGAAAACCCGGTGGTACGGGAGGCAGGAGACGGCATCCGTGCTGGGTCAGCCTCTGCGCGGGTCTGAGTCAGTCACTTGTGCCTGGGCCTCAGCGTGCTCGTCTGTCAAATGGGCGGCCCCACAGACCAGTGACTTTCAACCAGAGTTCCAAGGAGGTTGCCCAAGGACAGGGAGGGGGAAGAAGAGGAAGAAAGCTGTCCAGGGAGGGGGGAGGGGGCTGTAGAGGGAGGAGCGTGGAGAGGGGAGCAGAAGGGCAGTTTTCTGAGGAGGAGGACCAAGTTTCTGAGGTGTCCTGGAGTCAGAGGTGGCAGTGGCTTGGGCTCTAGGCCCTCTGTTGCATAGTTTTAGGCTTTAACTATATTTGTGGGCTCTTTAAAAGATTTAATTTGAAGAAAACCGGAGTTGGGGATACCTTGCTTCTAAAACACAATTTCTCAAGCCTGAGACTAAGTGCTAGGCATTGCTCATTCTGTTACCGTCCTTTCCTCCTATTTAAAATCAGCTGCACACCCCCAATCTCCCTTCAGTGTAAACACCACCTTTTCCAAGGATCTCAAACAGCAGAGTGAGCGGCCCGTGACCCCGGCCGTGGGCACGAGGAGCGAAGAGCAGACGTGCGGTGAGGGCTGTGGACGACACGAGAGGCTGAGGCCCAGCACCTCCCTGCACCGCTGCACTCTGCCAGGCCTAAAGGACACCCTCGCCTCTGGGGTGAACAAGCAGCACAAGCTATCAACACTGATTCCAAAGGAACAGGAAGAAAATTCAAACGAAGTTAACACAGTTATCCCAACACAACACTGCAGCAGCCCAGAAACAGGAGGGCCAGTGAGCCTGAGATGGGCGGTTCCCACAGCGGGACAGCAACGTTGGCATTAGGGCTTTTTGGCAAAAAAAAAAAAAAAAGACAAAAAAGGTAACGTGGGCCACCCATTATTTCCTGCCAGTGGAAAGACACCCACAGGCCCCCAGACACCAACGGCCCCTGGAAACGAGCCCACGCAGCACCTCGGGTCTTCGCACGAGCAGGTACGCGGTGTCCTCAGCACCCCGCCCGGGACACACACACCACACTTGACTCCCACACCTGAGGGTCCAGGGGAATGGCGGGAAGTCCCCGGAGGACAGGGCATCCTGTGAGGGCCCTGCAGGGCTACGCACCTCAGAGGGGCCCCCGGGCAGGTGCTCTCTCCCCAAAGGATGAGCCAGTCCTGACCACACCCAGATCGCGGTGGCCTCCAAGCTGAGCGCCAACATCTCACGTCCAAAAGGATGCGCAGGTGCCTGGCGCGCATGGAGCCCAAGCCCCTCGCAGAGCTCAGGACAAACCCAGCGTCCAGGCCCGGGGCCATCACCAGCCAGGAGAGGCGTCCGGGGCACTTCCCAGCGATGGCCACGGGAAGTAACAACTCAGGCCCATCAGGGGCTTCCTCACTCTGCAGGTTTTCGAAGTGGAGACAGAGGTTCAGGTCTAGTGGCACAAACAGCGACGGACCCCATGGAAATGCGGGCGCAGCCCCTCCATCCCAACAGCCTGCATGGCTGCTGCTTTCTGCTCCCATCACACACGTCCCCACCCAGCCAAGCCCCTTCTCCTTTTCCCCACTGGATTCATCAAATCAAATCTCGCTGTCCTTGGCAAATGTACCATTAATTTATTTACTGCCCAGAACCAAAGCACACTTCTAGTTAACATGACACCCCTGCTACGATAGAACAGCCTTAATTCAGACATGAAGCAGAGGAACAGAGGGAGGAGGGGTCGAGGGCCGTCCTGGAATCAGCAGCTGTTTTCTGGGGAAAGCCTCCGTCCCACCCGAGCCCAACACTCGTGCCACACTGTCCCCATGGTGTCTGAAAACTCCATGAAGACAGGGTCACTCTGACCCCTTCACACTCACAACGCCAAAGAGGAGCAGGTGTTCAGGAAAAGTCTCCTGCTAGTGCTGAAGACAGGAATAATTCCTCATGGTGCCCAGAATGTCAGGAGAAAACAAGGCACCATGTGGATGTCTTCCAGGTGAATTTTGGAATGATTCTACCTAATGCCAGTCATCCTTTTTCAGAAAATCAATACCAGGAAACGTGTCGCCAGCAGAGAGATGGTCCCTTTGATGGCTTACACACACACCTACGTTACACCAATTTATCTCAAGCCACCTTCTCTGTGCTAATGTAAAAAGTCTCCTTTATTACCAGTAGCCTTTCTCATCTGGTGCTTTTTAACAAGCAAGAGGGTCCCGTAACACTCAGGCATTGTCTAAAACGTCAAATGGAAGCCTAGAATCCTCTTCCGTGCAGCTTCACTGCAAAGTATTTTGACATGAGCCAAATCATGCTATTCCTACATCTCCATAGGAAACTCAAGGCTTCATCAAGGAAACGCAGCATGATTTCTGCTAGGCACAGAAACTGGTGGGGTGGGGATGGCGTTGAGGGAACATTACATAGAAAGCACACCCCGATAATCACCTGCATGAGAGCCACACCGGCCGGTGAGCCCCTGTCGGCTCGGTCTCTGCACAATCACAGGGGTGAGGCCTGGAGGGCAGACACCTGACACTGCTGACCACCCCAAGGTCGTGGCCTCTCCGCTTCTCTGCTGCCCATCAGTTCCAAGCTTCTGGCAACACCGCCTGCTGCCCCCACTGCCTGATCGACTCTTCGTGAAAAGCAAATGTGGCCAGCATAGCTTATGAGTACATCTGCCAGGAAAGCAGCTCCGATTGATGTGAAACCCCGTTCTCGCACCCCTGGCAGCTCCCCTGCCCCCGATGTGTACATGTTTGCAGCTCTGACCTTGCTCGGTGTCCACACAGGCTCTGTCCCCTGGAAAGCCGAATGCAGACTCAATGTTGAGTCAGAAATACACAAAGAGGGTGACGATTACGAACTGCCTGCCTGTCCCCCAAAACACAGGCTGAAATCCTCACCCCCTCAATTCGATGCTGTCAGGTGGTCTTTGGGAGGTGATGAGTTCCTGAGGCTGGAGCCCCATGAATGGGGTTTGTGCCTCAGAAATGAGCCCAGCAAATCCGTCACCCTCCCACTGTGTCAGGGCCAGAGAGAAGGTGTGTACGAACCAGGAAGGGGCCCACACCAGAACCCACCCGTGCGGCACCCTGATCCCACCTTTCAGCCTCTAGAACTGAGAAATTCCTGTTGTTCAGAAGCCACTCAATGGTGTTTCGTTACAGCAGCCTGAGCTGCCTGAGATGACGATGCTCACCGTCCTACAGAGACAGCTACTCCCCTCTCCCAGAAAGAGGGGTTTAATTAAAATCCCTGTCTCTCCTCGCGGCCACCACAGATCTTACTCTCCCCACCCCATAAGCCAGCAGTTGCTAGGATTAAAGGAAAAGGAGGATCGTCTTAGACCAGCCCCTCCATGTTGGTCTGAAGCCTTTGACTTTGCCCACTTGCACGGTGGCCGCGTCAGCGGGTTCCCCATGCCAGCTCTGCATCTGCACCGGGTCCCAGGCTCTGCACAGACTTCTCCAGTTGCCCATCCAGCACACCCATTTCCCCTTCTCCTTTGCAGATTGTCCTTCAACATCCATCCACCCTCTCTGCAACTCAAGGCCTTCTGATCCAGCCATTCAGGGTGAGCACAGTCGTGCACTGGAGTCCTTGGCTCAGGTATCCCAGGCCCAAGCCGTTGGCACCAACGATCTACTGGCTGTGGGGTCTGCACAGCCACTAGCTGCCCCAGCCCCAGCCACACCAGGGCCTGGGAGGGGAGGCAGAGGAAGCTGTGAAGCTGCCAACAGCCGCGCGGGGACAGGGGCCCCTGGGATGAGGAGGATGCCATGGAAGGAAATTCAGAGAAAGAAAGAGCCCAGGGCTGGACGGGTCATGCCCGAAGCCTGCACTGCTAAGTTTTCCAGGTTTCTGAACTCAATCGCTGACCCACATAGCACATGTTTCCCGAGTGCTGACCCATGGTGGCATTGGATACCACAATAAAGCAGGACCCCCACCTCCCCCCCACATACACGGGGCCTCCGTCCTGGCGGAAAGTCAGGCCTGGGCGCCCAACTGGCACAGCAAGCCCAGCTGGCACAGCGAGCCTGGGAATGGGGCCGTTTCAGACGGACAGTGGGTGCAGCCTTGGCAAAGCCCAGCAGTCACCTGCACTGCCACAGCCAGGCTGAGTCCGGATCAACCGCACAGAAACCTGACCCTCTCAAGGGCACGCCTGAGCTCATTAAGGACAGACACTGTGTCCTGCTTATCTCCAACACTTTCTCTGCAGGTCTAGTTACAAACGGACGACGCAGTCTCGGAAGCACAGATCCCAGGCCTCGCCCTGCTCCTCTCCTTGGTGCCATTGACAGGGAGGGGCCGGTATACAACAGCCTTCGACAGTTACTTCTGCCAAAGAACCCTGCTCGATCTTGGAGCACACCATGGCGGGCGGGAAGCTCCACCCGGAGAAACAGCGATGCTTCTCCCCAGAGCCAATGGAGGGCACCCCCTACCCTGCATTCAGCAGCTTACTTACATTCTGGAAAACATCTGAATTAATGGGGAACACTAGAAGGCCGTGTGAAGTCTCAGCGAGTCCAAAGGTTTCTGAACCAAGACTACTGGGGTCGACGAGCTTACAGGGAAAGTTTCCACACGGGCCTTCAACAAGCAACGCTCAGCAGAGCGCACCACGCTCTGGGCAGAACCTCAGACACCAAAGTCACATCAGAGCCAACAGCAACTGAAACACAGTGCTCTGCTAAGATGTGTGCATTACCTGCAGAAAGTTACTAGACACTAAGATGGGGCAAGAAAAGGATAAGGTTAGAAACAAATTTAAAGTAAGTTCTGCACACAAAAAAATTCTGTATCCACTGGCTTTCTTTCTGGGAGTAACAACTTTTATGTAAGATGCACATCCCAGTTGGAAGGAGTCTGGCTTCTCCGTGGGCAGAGACAAGGGCGTGCCCTGAGGCCATCCTGGCCTGCCTGAGCACCTCCCTGCTCTGCCTCCAGCCAGCTCCTTCCGGCACTCAGCCCGCTGCTCCCAGAGCCTGCACTGCTTCTGCTGCTGTCAATCTTCTGCTGCCAAACTTTCACTTTAGGGCAAATAAGTTGGAAACTAGAAAGTTATAAGACCCCTTGGCTTTTTAAGAATTTGTCTTCTCAGAAAACAAAGATGTTGCCCCCATCTGCATGTTCATGGATATGTGTTTTTATATATATTTTAATCAGTACTTATAAAAGCAGGCACTGTTGGCTACATTCAGTTTAATTACATTTGATGTAAGAAATTTTAAATTCAGGGAATCCAGGCACTCAAAATTTAAGCCCTCTGACATCTATTAATCAAATGGAAACATGACAGGTAGATATTACAAAAATCAGGAGAAGTGGACTTTTAGATATTTCCACAAACGTAATGTATATATTAGTACACAAACTTGAGCATTTTCACAAATCTTTGAACTCAAATTCCATTCTTTTTACGGGTAAATCAATATCCATATGTGATTTTAAGCAGCTCAAGCATCAGCTCTTAAAAACAACCAGAAATGCTGTGGGCAAATTCCACCGAGCAGCAAATACCGGAACTGCACCCAACAACCCAGGTACCTCCCCTGAGGCATCTGGAACACCAGGATTAGGAGCAGCCTTTGGTTTCTGAGGTGCCCAAGAGTGGGGACTCCCAACTCCCCAAGTCTAAGAAGGCGTCAGCGATAAGGAAAACTGGTCAAAAAATCATCCCTGCCGGCTCCCTGCCACAGACTTAGAGATCTCACTTCCTCTCTGCCCCACAAAGCCTGACTCCTGGTCCCAGCCCTGCTGCTCATTGGGGTGAGGCCGTGGGCGTCACTGCACCTGTAAGGGGAGAAGCTGGTCAGGATACAGGATCCTGGCTATCCCGGCAGTGCTCAAGCTGATGCTGTAATTAACTTTGTAGTGAGTTAATGCAAAGGTTTAACTTCTGAATAATTTAGATATGCGTATTCTAACAGGGAAATCCTGAGGGTAAGACACAGGCCACACCTTCAAACAGATGCTATCTGGCTAGCACTCTTTTTTGTTTGCCTTTTCAAGAGATGTTTTTAAAAGCAGTTTTCAATTCATAGCAAAATCAGGAGGAAAGTAAAGAGTCCTCACATATCTCCTTCCCCAGCACAGGCAGAGCCTCCATCATTCTCCTGCCCCCACCGGACAAGCACGTCTGTACGACCGACAGACCCGCGTCAACATGGCACCACCACCCACAGTCCACAGCTCACACGAGGGCTCGGCCTGCTGCTGCTCACTCTGTGGGTTTCAGACGTGGAACGGCATGGATCCCCCATGAAAGCCCCACCCGGAGTGGCTTCCCCACCCTACACATCCCCTATGCTCCTCCCATTCATCCCTCCCTTCCCCAACCCCTGGCAGCCGCTGACCGTTTTACTGTCTCCACAGCTTTGCCTTTTCCACACTGTCCTGTGGTTGGACTCAGACAGCAGGCAGCCTTTCCAGATTGGAGACTCACTTAGCAACATGCGTTTAAGATCCGTGTCTTTTCATAGCTTAGTGGTCCAGTTCTTTTTAGTGCTGAATACCCCAGTTTCTGACATAACAGTTTATCCATTCACCTACTGAAGCGCATCTTGGTTGCTTTCTAGTTTTGGCAATTATAAAGCTGCTGTCAACATCTGTGTGCACATTTCCGAGTGGAAGTAAACTTTCAGCTCCTCCGAGTAAACGTCCAGGCCTGTGATTGCTCCTGTGGTCGGAGTGCTTAGTTCCACAGAAAACCGCCACGCTGCCTCCCGCCGCAGCTGCCCCGCTTCCCCCAGCGATGAGTGAGGGTCCTGATGCCCACACATCCACCAGCACGCAGTGGTGTCGGAGTTCCAGTATTGACCAGGCTGCTGGGTGTGCAGTGGTGCCTCGCCCTATGACATAAGACACGGGCCATCTTTCCACATGTAGATTTGCCATCTGTGTATCTTCTTTGTTGGGGTATCTGTCCAGGTCTTTGGTCCATTTTTAATCAGGTTGTATCATTTTCTTGCTGAGTTTTGAGAGTTCCTTGCGCGGTTTGGATAACAGCCTTTATCAGATGAGTCTTTTACAGATACGTTCTCCTCGTCTGTGGCCTGGCCTCTCATGCTCCTGAGACACTATGTTTATTTTAAAAAACACTTTAGACAGAAGATGGACCTCCCAGCCCACCACGGTTCTCATTTTGGCCATGGTCACCACCCTCCCAGCCCTGGTTCCCACCTTTCCACGATCTGCTGGTCCTATGGGCATCAACCCATACTAAGTCCCTAACATATCTCCAATGATGGCAACGGCAAAGCAGGCAGTTTGCAGGTAGGAAGGAGCTGATGGAGGCCGGAGCGGAGTGTGAAGGCCAGCAGCTTCATCTCTTGGGGACAGGCAGGCCTCTCAGATGTCCCTCTGGGCCACCTCCCAAATGAAGTACCTGCCTTGGCCGTGGGCAGGAAGCAGGACCTGGCCCAGATCCCAGATTTGACCTGGCACAGCATTTACAGGTGAGCCTCCGTAACTGGAAACTCTACTCTCTAGGGAGAATGCATTTTCATTATCAAGGCTTTTAGGCTTTTAATTAAGAAACCAAAGAGCAGTGCCTGGAGTGAGGATGCAGGGACTCTGCGTGACCCACACGCTCATTTCCACCTGGCGCAAAGGACCCTGGAGTGAGGGTGCAGTGCGTGCTCTGAGTCACCAGCACACTCATCATTTCTACGTAAAGAACCCTGTGAGTCTGTTGCAGGACTTTTTAGCCTAGACCTAAAAATTCACAGCCCAGGAAACCCTAAGCATTTTAGGAACCTGATGGGTGGGCCAAAGGGATCTCAGAGTTTGGTGCTGGCTGTGGGGCCAGCAAAGGGCGGCTGGGGCTTCCCGCAAGCACTCCCGGGAGGCTGTGCACTGGCCCGAGGCTGGTTCCACCTGCTGTCCTCAGTTCTCATGCCCAGCCGTGAGGGGAGCCCCCCCCCCTTCCAGAGCAGTCCCTGGCTCCAGGCCCTAATGTCCATGTCCAGGCCCCTGGTGGGGCAGCTTTTACCCCAGGGAGGCTGGGACTGGAGACAGCCTGGAGCTCTAGGCAATCGTGGCAACCACGTGCTTCCCAAAGTGGCTGCAGACAAACTCCTGCTTCCAAAACCTGGCACGGGCTGCGTGAGGCCTAGAACGTGGGAGGCGCACTTCACAGGGTCCCTGCTCAGACGCAAAAGCAAGGCTAAGAGCAGGAAATTAATTACCCTCATGGTCATCAAGTAAAATCACAGTCACTTAGACCTATGTGTGACTAAAAGTATATACATTATAGAAGTGTATATAGATGTAAATATATACATGCTTGTTTTTCTTTTATATACCTTATATATATGTATATACGTGCATATGTATAAAACATGGATGATAAACCATAGTTAAGATTTCAAATCTCAAAGATCTCAGAAGCAAATTACTATCCTTAAATTCTAAACAAAAATGTAACATTTTACATTCTTGCAAACAAAACGTTAGTTTTACAACATTATTAGAGACAACCTCGTGGTCCTCTTTGAAGAGATTGCAGCACGTGAAGGATTTCAAGTTCTCTAAGTATTAGCGTTTTATTTTAAAAACTAAGAATGCATCGCACTCTCAATTTCTATTTTAAATAATCACTTTCACTGAGAGATTCTATGACTTGCTACACCTTGAAGATTTCCAACAATAGCAGCTCATTAGTTTAAGCATTAGGGAGTTCGTTTTTAAATACAACCACTGATTAAGAAAAACTGCTCTCCAGGACTTTCACTATTTTAAAGTGTAATGATGTCTCTCTATACTCAAGAACAGAAGAATGCCCGTGCAGATGTTTCCAAAGCAATTCAGATGAGGTGGTCTAGAAACACAGTTTAAGACTATCACATTTTCAAAAAAAAGAAGCATGTTTCAAGGTCAGAAGATCAATACCAAATTCTGAAGGGTCACCTTATATTTAAATTATTTCATGTGTTTGTCATTTGGGTGGAACATGACCTCTTTAAGATAACCAAATAATGCAGCACAGACCTTAAAACCCACAGCATAATATCTCTTGTTTTAAATACACTTAATTTTGTCACATTTTCATTTTATAATTTCAAAATTTCTAAAGCTCCTAAAGCCTCAAATCGAGATAGAATTTGACTTTGGCAATTCCCAAGTCACAAGCAGGTTGTATGTCCACAGCTATTCGCAATGTGGTTTCTGATGGAAGCTTCTATGAACGCACATGAAATCCCTCTGGACTGCAAAGGCTGACTCAGCGTGTCTCAGAATGAAAATATATACATTTGTGATGGACAACAGAGCACAGTACAGATACTAATTACTAACACAACAGGAAAGTCTACAGCACTTCTCACACAGAACGAATGCAAAGTGTTTGAGGAAAAGTCTTTCCAACTGAAAATATCAGAGCTGATTGGAACAAAGAAGATTCTGAAGAAGATGCTGACTGCTTTAAGAGACTTCAGAATTTTCCTCGTCTGCAAGTGAAAATGAATCTCCCACTTGCCCACTGAGGACAGGGAGAGAACAGGGTAGGATAACAGGCCTTCAAACACTTCAAGAGGGGAGAAAGGAAGACGGGCCAGCCCCATACACCCATCGGCACACCCACACCAGCTGTGCAGATGACTCAGCTAACTGCAATGGCCAGGCATGTCAATGAGACAGCTGGGCACGGGTGACCTGCCAAGAGACAAGATGGCCAAGTTTGGGCAGAATCCCTGGAGGGTAGTCACTCCAGGGCCTCTCAGGTCTGTGCCCAGGAATCTGCATTTCCAAGTAGCCCAGGTGAGCTGCTGCCCAGAGGCCCTCACCAGTCATGGCTCGCACAGGCAGTGGAACCCCACAAGCCGCTGCCGCCGCCTCCTCCTCCTCCTGCAACGCCTGGCGTGGATTTTTCTTAATTGACAACACCTCGCTCTATGCCTTCTCTCACCACTGGTCCTGAGTTTACTCAACTAACAGAATAGAAGGGAACTACAAGGGAAAGCATCCACCTGAAACAGGACTGACCGGGGCTCGTGTCAGCGGACACGGCAAACGCAGCACATATCTGTGCACGGCTCACCACTCACAAAGCCCACAGCAGCGTGGTTTCCACTCAACGTCCAGGTGGCTGTGGGCAGGAAGAAGATGCTGCACAGTTGTTTCTATGCTAAATACTTAAAGGTGTGAATTACATATAGAAAAGTGTTTAGCATACAAATGTGTGCATTTATGTTAAATACACGAAAACACACAATCCAGGTATTTCGGTTCATACCACTGTGGAGACTTTTCAGATTCTTTCCATACAACTGCCCAACTGGGGCCCAGAACGAACACCCGCCAGCTGTATCACTCCATCTGCTGTTTTACTGTCACACATCGGCCCTACCCCTCTCCCCGCCACACACACACAAAAGCCATGGCACTTAATAAAAAATTAATTTTATGTTATTAGACACAACTTGTGGTCCTCTTTGAAGAGATTGCAGCACATGAAGGATTTCAAATACAAGTATGTGCTGGGTCTCCTGATCTGAGGATGCATCCACACTGGTGGCTTTAACAGTGCTTCGTGGAAACTTCCAGAAGGCATGTATGTAATGTCTAAGAGCAAACTAGAGTTCACGCCTCAGCACTGTGTGCCTCTTCTTTCTTCCATACCACGGGCACCGTCTTCCCTGAGGGAGCTGGTGCTGTGCTCTGAGGCCCTGTCCCACCCGACAGACTTGGTCCCTGGTGCCATTTTGGAGGACCAGCCTCCATCTGTCCAGGTGTGTTGTGCAGAAAGCAACTCATCCAAATCTGTTTAAAAACCACACATTTGCGATGCCTACAGGCCTCAGAAGGTGGAGGCAGACAGGATAAGGGCAACTGTCGTGAGGGCTGAAGATCAAGGGCATCTGTCTGGTGATTGATGGGCACTGTCTGCAGCGAGCCACCACACATTTAGCGAGACTGTCTGGCTCCTCACCTCCGCCAAGCCTCCACTCATCGCGTCTGTCCTGGATTCTCCGACACCTGCACGGCCTTCACCTGGTTCGTAACTCAGTTCACAAAGGCCCCTGTACCGCAGCAAGGATGGCGGTGGTCACACCTGTGGCCATTTGTCCTCTCTGCATCTAGCTCCTCTCCCTGAGGCAACAGCACCTCTGAAGTCACAGCCTGGCCTCCCACCTCTCCCCCATCCCGGTCGTCTTGGCGTGTTGCTCTGCTGCCCACACCTCAGCAAATACTGATTAGGCAGAATCACCCAGAAATCTCTTAACCTGGATTCTGGCTGCTGCTTTTGTAATTTGTAGTATTTGTACTTCTGGTGTGATTTGAGGAACAACAAATTTTAAAATTAGAGCAGAAAGATGGGGTTTTTATTCTTTCCTTTCTACTTGCAACCTTGAAAATTCTAGTAGCAACAAGGGTTTGTTGAAAGTAACTTCCACCAAATAGAACTTGTTACAAATGTACTACGGGGTGTCAAATAACCACACAGATGTAAATAGAGATGCAGACTCAGATATAAAAGCCAATGGTTAAACCAGACTGAGAAATGCATGCCAGTTTGTAGGACTTCTAAAACTTGACATAAATGTTGGCTAATATAAGATGTTATGAGATGAGTGAGATGCTTGGCTTAGAACCACAGATTCTCTCCTCTTTACAGCAGAAAATCCATAAGGAAGTCAAATCTGAAAGAATCAGGTACCGTTGAATGACATAATCAGTGGTCCTTCCCATCCCTGGGCCAGCTGCAGTGAGTGCAGCCAGTCATTCACCAACATCCATCAACCATTCTCCAGGCCATGGCTACACTTTACTTCCAGCTCCCTGCCATTATGTAGATTAGGTAAATCATGGCCACTCTCTCCTTAAGCCTCCCCCTGGCAGCATGGCAATCCACCCACCCCAACCACAGGAAAGACAGCCGTGTCCTTGGTAACACAGAGCAGGGGTCTGGAACGAACCTGGATCCCTGAATACCTCATGGAGCAGTCACCAGCCTGGAACATCCTCCCTTATGGGTTTCCAAGAGAGAAAACCTTGGTTCCTCAAGCTACAATACTGCTGGAGTCTCAGGTCACAGCATCCTTACTTACCCTCATCAGGAGCCATTCATGCTCAAGACATGAGATAAAACTGCAGTGGCACAGTCACACACACCCAGAACACAGACCACTTGCTGCTCACATTCATCGTATTAACACCAAAAAGCCGCCGTGGTGGATATCCTGGATGTAGACACTCGGTGGCTTTTTGCTGGAGATGCACTTTGTGTGTTTATCACATGACCATCTTGGCATCAGGAGGGGCTGCACAGATGGCAGCTGTGCTTGTCACAGGGAGTCTCACTCGCTGGACTCTCGGCCAGCTCCCAGTATCAGCACCCGCAGGGTCCTCTCCTCCAGGAACACGTGCTTGGACGCCACAGTGTCCTGTGGATCCACACAACCACGCTGTGTGCCCCAGGAGCTTAGAAAGTACCACTGCATCAATGTGTCCACAGGTGAGGCCAGGGCAGAAGCCAACCTCAAGCAGTTACAGTCCTCCGTGGGGCTGGCGTCCAGGCAGGAAGGTGGCTCAGCAGCTCTCCTCTCACTGTGGAACTTCCTAGGTCCCCACATGAATAGCACCTAAATAACACGCAACAAACAACAGGAGCGAGAACACTACCAGCAGCTTCTGAGATGAGCAAGCTGGGCTGATCATGAGACACCTGACAGGGACAGTGCCAGAGCCCCTCCCAGTGACCTGTGAGGACAGAGCTGCCGGCACCTCCCTAAAACCAGCCCAAGTCGAGTTAGACTCGAGGCTTCCCAGGAGTGGGCAGATCCATTCACTCCCACAGTCTGAACCTTCTAGGCCGTCTCATGGCCCTCATCTCACAAATGGGAACCAGGACACTGCACCATAGACCCGGCCCCAAGCCCCTGTTCCTTCCTCTACACCACACACCAGTACAGTGTGAGCACTTAGGGACTAGGCATTCATGTAAAATACTGCTTAAAACTTCTGATTTAGAAAGCGTTTAATTCCTACTCACAGAGCTCAAAGTGTTCTTTCCTAGGAGGCAGCAGCTGTAATTAAGCATGAGAGAAGGGATCAGAGTGGTGCCAAGTATTAAATATTCATCTAAATCTATTCACCATGTCACCACGCTCCTGTCACCTGCTTTTCTGTCCTTAAAAGACACAATAGTTAGTTTTCAAAATAGACAACCTGTTTTACTGATGCCTAGCTATAAAGTAGTGAGCTACGTATCCAAATGGGAGATATGGGAAAACAGAAAAGACAGGAGACAAATCCTCAACACTGTAAAACAGAAAATGTCCACAAGCGATCAGGTGGGAGGGCAGCTGCAGCAGCACCTGGCTCTGTTGCGTTGTGAGCCAGCCACGTGGGCTGGACAGCTCACTTAGCCACTGGAATTACATCACCTAAGATTTTGTTGCAGTTACTTTGATAAATTCTTCCTCCTGCTATAGAGTAAGGTTTAGCTTTATTTTTTATTTTTATTTTTATTTTTTTGAGTTGGAGTCTCACTCTGTCACCCAGGCCAGAGTACAGTATTACAATCATGGCTCATCGCGGCCTTGACCTTCTGGCTCAAGCAATCCTCCCGCACCTCAGCCTTCCAAGTAGCTGGGACCCACAGGCGAGTTTCATTTCTTTGCTCACGAATTCCTAATTCACCGTGTGGCGAGCCCATCAGGGCCATCTGCCAGGACATCCACCTTGCCGACCGGCTGTGTGGTCTCTAAGGTGGATGCACTCCGGTAGCCCGGGCTCTGCACGAGATGCTGAGTCTCCAGGTCTGCCGCCGTCTAAGGTACTGACAGCCTGGAGAATCCCAACATGCCACTGTGAGCCAGGCTTTATTCCACAGGGCGACTCTGCTTCCCGTGACGAGATGCAGCACGTGATCACAGATCAAAGGGTGTCAGCAATAACACATTCCCCAGATACTAAGCAGAGGACCAAGGGTTTAGTTCCTTATTTGCTATGGGCTTGATTCAGAACAGCTTTCTGGAATACTGGGGAGAATTCTGGCTTTAGTAACGGAAGAATCACCTAATGCCCATTTTGTAACTACTGTTCCCATTAGAACTTGAGGCCAAAGGGAAAAATAAAAGGGGGGCCAAGATCGTGACATCCTAGTTTGTACATAGGCTGGGCACACTGGCTCACATCTATAAGCCCAGCACTTTGGGAGGCCGAGGTGGGAGGATTGCTTGAGGCCAGGAGTTCAAGACTAGCTTGAGTAACACAGTAATACCCTATCTCTTAAAAAGGAAAAAAGGTTATTAAAATAATAATAAAAAGGTTAATACAATAAATTACTATGTCAACATGGCACCCCCTGCTGTCACACAAGGTGCACTCTCTGTGGCTATGAGGCCTGGAGAGAAACGTAACCAGCATCACAGGGAGGAAGGTCGGCCCCAAAGCCCCACAGCACTAACTCCTGTACAGTTTGTTAACCAGCATGAAGTCTCCTCCACAATCAGACAGAAGCCTGGTTTAGAGGAACGCTGCCCACAGGACCCGGGTGCACTCCCGACGCTGGCCGGCCAACCAGACAGCCCCACCCCGGGACCCTGCCAGCAGCCCCAACTGAACAGAATGGCTTCGTGTCCTTTCCCGCCAGAAGCTGCAGACCCTGAGCCAGAGGGCTGCGCACAAACCTGAGCCCAATAGCTCCCCTTTGTACATGACACGCTGAGTCCATCTCATTTCAAATGTTACGCTCACCCCAAGGCGAACACGGATATTACAGGTTAACTCACTGCACGTGTGCTAGATTTTCCCTGTAAGCGTTCTGACATTCCACGAACCAAATGAAGACACCTCACTTTCCCTGTAAACGTTCAGACATTCCATGAGCCCCATGAGCACACACAGCGAACAAATGCCGGAACGTTTAACGCCGCAGCCTCCTTCCCTCCGGAGGGGCGTGTGCTTACAGCTCCCCCGAGACCACATTTCCCAAAGCACAGACTTAACTCTGAAAATAAAACCTTTTTCCTTCCTCTGTACATCTCGTGGTCATGTTAACAACTATTGCTACAAATGCAGAGAAATGGGGTATCATCCGTGCTGGTCACCGAATTTCTAGCATCAAAGCTTCAGGGCCCCCCAGTCTCACGAAAGCTTCTATCACCCTAAAGCCAACTCTGGAGACGAAGGCCGAGCTGGGGAAAGGCTGTGTTACCCGCAAATCCACACCACGGTGCCCTCTGCAGTAGTGGTATGGAATTCTTGGCCTGTCCTGGGGTTTGGGGAAATCAGGATGCAAGCAGATACGGTACGCTCTGCCACGGGACCGTGAAGTCTGCGGAACCTCAGAGGAACACAGACAAATGGCTGCACGAGTCCCACAGGTCAAGCCTCGACGGGCGCCTGTGTCAAGAACACAGACACACTGGGAGGGGCAGCCGATGTAGGCAACGCCTGCAACCCCAGCATGTGGCAGCATCTGAGTGTGGGGGTCTCTGGCCAGGCTCCACCACAACTGCCATACTCTGTGGCAAAATTTTAAAAATAGGTTTTAACTAGTTGTAACTCTAACTTGTTTTACACATAAACAGAACACAGGGCTCCAACATATTTCGCCTAGAATCAGGTCTAGAATGCAGATGGCTGCTGCTCCGAGTGTGACGAGTCCCCTGTGGTGCCATAAATCCTAGATCTAGGTGACTAAGTGCTCTTCCTAAACCAGATGGCACCATGAGGCTCTGAGGGCACCCTCTGTCCCCAGGCCAGTCCATCAGCCCCGGCAGAAGCTTCTAGAGGAAGAGCCTGTGGATTCGTATTGGACGGATGTAAAGCAGGCCAAGCCACAGGGGCTCACCCTGGAAGCCCATCCGTTCAGCCACTCACGCCGTGGAGAGCCCTGCCCCCAGCTCCACACCCGCAGTCACGCTGAACCACAGGAACTGGCTTCTAGGCCCTCAAGCCACTCCCTCTCCCCACTGGACAGACCCTTCTCAAACCGTGAGGCCCAGAGTAGCCTTAACAGGTGTCCCAGCAGAACTGGCCACTGCATGAACTGATATTGTGTGTGTGGGGGGGGGGGGGGTGGTTCTTGTTCTGTCACTCAGGCACAGTGCACCATAAGTACAGTGGTGCTATCATGGTTCACTGCAGCCTCAACCTGCCAGGCTTGGGTGATCCTCCAGCCTCAGCTTCCCAAGTAGCTGGGACCACAGGTGCACATCACCACCACTATTTAATTTTTTGTAGAGTCAGGGTCTCGCTATGTTGCCCAGGCTGGTCTCAAACTCCTGGGCTCAAAACTGAATCTGCCCACCTCAGTCTCCCAAGGTGCTGGGATGACAGGCATGAGCCACTACGCCCAGCCTAGAATTGATATTTCTTAAACTATTACCCAGTTTGACACATGAACTCCACTTACATGGATATCAGCACTCTCACAGCCCAAGGGTTTCTCTGAATCTCGATTCTGTCCTAAGTCAAAATCTAAAGAAAGGGTCAGAACCGACCTCCCTCAATGAAGCCTAAGGGCAAATGCAGCAGCATCAAAGGGTATGAGGAGACAAAGTAAGAAGGGTAGAAAAAACACATTGAAATTCCGGTGTTAGAATCATAATCACCAACACTTTAAGAGGCAATCTGCTTTCCAAAACACGTAGCTGCTGGATTCACTTCAAAGTCACCAGATTCCACAGCCAGGCGCTCAGAGGGGCACAGCTTTCTAAGGCCGCACAGCCCGGGGCAGCGTAACAGCCTCGGGGCAAACTAAACAAAGGCTTGGTTCTCTCAAGAAGGTGCTCAAGTCCTTCCAAATAGTTTATTCTTCTAAATCAGACGGCCTCCTACAACACTGTTTAGAGTGACAGTGTGTTCAGAAGTGTGAAGTGAAAATACATCTCAGGACCCCAAAAATCACGAAGCTAAAGGGAAGTCACGGTGGGAAACAGCTTAGGGCAAACCTGCCTCCCATGCTCCTAACAGAGACTAGAGAAAAAAAAAAAGCCACGAAACCGCTTAGGGCAAACCTGCCTCCTCCCATGCTCCTAACAGAGACTAGAGAAAGAAAAAAAAAAAGCCACGTACCTCCCTCACAACCGTCGGTCCACAAGGAAATTCCTCAGGGACAGGGGACAGAACTCAAAGTCACCATCTGCACACGGAGATAGATGCAGATCTTACTGCTTTCTCTGGAAACCCTCACCAGAAACGCATCTGTCTCTGATCTACCTGTGACCTGGAAACCCCTCCCCGCTTCGAGTCATCCCTCCTTCCTGGACCAAACCAACACACATCTCACATATATTGACGTCTCACATCTCCCTAAAATGTGTAAGACCAAGGTGTGCCCTAAACACCTTGGGCACATGTCCAGGTCCTGAGACTGTCACGGTGGGTCCTCAACCCCTCCTGAGGCTGTGTCCCGGGTGTGTCCTCAACCCCTCCCTGAGACAGTGTCCCAGGTGAGTCCTCAACCCCTCCTGAGGCTGTGTCCCGGCTGTGTCCTCAACCCCTCCTGAGGCTGTCACGGTGAGTCCTCAACCCCTCCTAAGGCTGTGTCCTGGGTGTGTCCTCAACGCCTCCCTGAGACAGTGTCCCAGGTGAGTCCTCAACCCCTCCTGAGGCTGTGTCCCGGCTGTGTCCTCAACCTCTCCTGAGGCTGTCACGGTGAGTCCTCAACCCCTCCTAAGGCTGTGTCCCGGGTGTGTCTTCAACGCCTCCCTGAGACAGTGTCCCAGGTGAGCCCTCAACCCCTCCTGAGGCTGTGTCCCGGGTGTGTCCTCAACCCCTCCTGAGGCTGTTAAAGGCTGTGTCTTTAACCTTGGGAAAATGAACCTTCTGAATGGGCCAAGAACTATTCTGAGATGCTTCTGGTTTACAGGAAGCATTCTCTCCTGCGGGTATAACCACGAAATCATGTGGAATTACAAAATGCCACTTTAGTAAAGGCCGAAGGAATTAGGTTTGATGTGCTTTAACAACAACAAAAAAAGTAACGTTCTATTTATCAATGGACCATGAAGCCCCCACCCCTTCTGCAGTGATGATGTCAACTGGGACAAGGGGCCCCCTCCTGTGGATGCAGCAAAGGCTACCCTCTGACCCCACTTCCCAGAGTCCAGGCTTCCTGCTGCTCATGGAACAGCAACTCCAGCTTCATGGGGCTCAGGCCACCTAAACCCAACTCCCATCCATGCTGGAGAATCACCCCAGGGACCAGCGAAATGGCAGATGCAACTCTCAGCTCATCCCCTTAAAGGGGAAAAGGCACCTTCCTGCTCTCCTTCCTGCTGGTGGGAACAGGGGCAGGAGCTGGAGGGTCAGGAGTCGGGCAGCAGGAGGGAAGCAGCCTGGGTTCCCTGCTAGTCACAGATAGCAAATGCCAACCAGCCCCGACCTTCACTTTGCAGAGAAGAAATCCTTCTCTTTTGTCAGGTCCCTGTTAGAAGTTTGTACCCATTCCTTTAAAAAAAAACAAAACTCAGATACAACATGGGTGTTTTGCTGACAGTATTTCAAATATCTGGGGGCCTTGGGTCAAATGACACCAAAACAGGAAACTGAACCCTGTTATTCACAAAACCACCTTCCAGCCCCATCTACCCTCCCAGGCTGTCACCTTATGGTGTTTGTCTGCTAGATGATTATTTTTAACAATAACTGCTCTTAAGAGCTAGGTGTACAGAACAGACAAGAAGTCAGCTCGGGTTGAGGGGAAGCAGGAACAGACCCCTCTCCCCGCAGGATGGTGGAGAAGGAACCTTCAGCACCTAGGATTGCAGGATGCTGGATCTCTGAGAGCATCTCCTCTCACAGCTCAAGCACGGCCAGACCCTCCTCTGCTGCAGCGTGTTCAGGAGAAGGCAGCACCCGCCCTAGAGACCCACAGCCCTGTGTGGGGTTCGGCTGGAGCTGAACTTTCCTGCCTTGGTAAGAGCCAGGGCCAGGGATGAGGAGAGGAGAGAAGCAGCAGGCATGAGGGGCACTGTGGCAACTCCATGCCACGCTAACTCTCATCTGACGTTCTCCGGCCAAAGCCACGCTTCTCGGAGGGCATTTCCCTTCACACGTCCAGAAATCATCAACGTCTAGTCTCCCCACAGAACAGGAGGCAGACACTTGGCTGTAACACGGGGTAATGAGGGGCGCGCCTTCGTGCCCATTCCATAGTGTTTCCTGTTACCTATTTTACCTTAAGCTAAAAATGGTTCCCGTTTACACTCTGTAGTGACACAGACAGCAAAACACACGAGATTCATGTGATCTCACCCGTCACTGCTGACCTCAAGTTCTTTGTTCATTTTGCTTCTGGAGTTTGTACTCTCTCCTGGGGTTCCAGGCCTGTGGATTCAACCAACCATAGATCAAGAATACTTTAAGGTGTTTGTACTAAACATTGACTTTATTATTCATTAAACAATATAGTTTAACTACTCGCATGGCATGTCCATGGTATAGGTGTTACGAGCAACCCTGACATGACTGAAAGTCTGCAGGAGGGCGTGCATATGTCATATGCAAACACGATGCCATTTTATACCAGGGACCTGAGCGCCCACAGACCTTGGTGTACATAGGCAGTCCTGCAGCCCACCCCCGTGGGCACTGTGGAATGGCTATAATAGAAAATATAGAAGTTTTAAACAGTTATGTACTAAATCTAATCTTTTGTTAAGAAATTACTGTGTATCACGTCCTTCCTGGCCCAGAGACTTGACGTGTTCTTATCTTTTCGTCCACTGATCTAACTAGTCATACCAATAAGTTTGTTGAACACAAATCAATTTTACAATTAAATTCTTACAGGAATCACTCATACTGTAAGCTGCTTTGGTTTTTAAAGTGAAATAACCAATAGTTTTAAAAACCAGCTATATCTTAGAATACCAGGATAAAGCAGCCCCATGACATGCAAAAACATGGGGTTTCAAAGCTAACCAGTATAAAACACGTTACAAACCCCTAAATATGAAAATGTTTTATACCACAACAGATATTCCAGAAAAAAACAAGATGTTCAAAAAACCCCTTTGCAGAAAAGCACTTTCCCCTTCATTTTTCACACAGTTTCCAGAAGCTTGTGTTTGGCAATGACCATGAACTAGAAGTAGTGTCTGCTACAACTACTGCTACTGCAACACGGAATATTAAGGCAAAAAAAAAAAGGACACAGCATATTTCCTATTAATGAGGACAGGTAGAATGGTATAAAAATGAGTGTGTTCTAAAGTCAACAATGTTCAAATTCTAGGTCTCACGCAGACACTAGACGGTAACCGCCAAAGCTTATGTACTTGGCAACGTTCAAGGAGACCAAGTTCAGAGCTGTCACAATGTAGCACCATCCTCACGCGATTATCTCAGGCGGGTCTGAGGGCAAGTGCCCCCGTCACAGCGGGAAAGCTGCCCAGCCCAGCACTTCCTGAGATCACAGACCTTCACCTTCCCACGTCTTCAATAGTTCCTTTACACTGGGAACCAGACAGCAAAACCTAAAACACTTCCTCAAATCCCAAGACAGTCTTGAGAGCTCTTTTCCTTGCCCCTTCTCTTACTGAAAAAGCCTACTATGTAAGCAATCTGTAGTGCTTACCAGAGCTGGGGCGGGAGGAGAGCTAGTGTCTCGTAGACGGAGTTTCAAGCGTGGGGAGACCAGGAAGTTCTGGAGATGGATGGCGGTGATCGCAGCACAACAGTGTGAAGACACTTAATGCCACCAAACCATACACTCAAAAATAGTGCGCTATACAACTTTACCACAATAAGACTGAGAAAAGTCATCTACAATTACTGTATGCATCCTGTAAGGCGCATTTGCTTTTGGAACTCCTCAGAGCAATCATGAAAGACTAATACCCTGTCGTCTCTGAAACGCAGGCAAAGTCAAGAGTTTTGATTATAGGAAAGGAGCAGGAAAGCAAAGCGCCCGTTAGACACGGCAGCCATGGTAGAACAAACACATGGTAGGAAGGTGGTGGTCATGCTACACGCAGATGGGAAGGGCGTGGGGAGCCACAGCACCCGATGCTCGGGAGGCACCTGGACAGGAGCCGAGAATGTACCAAACACGTTCAATCACGCAACATTCATGGACCCTGAGTCCAGCCACAGCTGCGGACATCCACTGTGTCCGGGGTGTCCTCTGCACAGCGATACACACCCTGCCGAGGATAGTGCACAGATTAAATGTCAAAGCACAGACATGCTCAGCTACAGCTTCTCAGAGAAAAGCAAAAACACATTTCCCAGACCCCAGCAGCATGACTCTCCACCTGAATGTACCCCCGTCCCATTGATTCTCGAACCCATCTCTCCCGGACCCCACAGCATGACTCTCCACCTGACTGCACCCTGTCCCGTGCATTCCCGCACCTGTGTCTCAGCCCTCACTCACTCCCTCGTTGGATCAGGCACCAACAGTCCGCTGTGTGCCTGGTGCACTAAGCCTTGTCAGGGGCCTCTGGGCCGCGTGCCAGGACACGCACCTGGGAACTCCCAGTGCACACGTTGGTCTCCTGCAGAACACTTGGCTCTATCTGCGGGAGCCGGCACCCACCCGTACAACTGACTGCACTCTCAGAAGTCACAGAAGGCCCCTCACCAACCCAGCAGCACCCTGAGGCCACATCCCACTCGCCTGCTGTCTCCCGAGCCTCCCACCCTGTGACGACTCGCTCCTTTGGTCCCCTGCTTCAAATCCACTTGTTCCTCTCCTCATGGACCTCTTTCCTGTCATCTGGCAGGGTTCCACCAGGACCCTCTGGCTCTCACGCCACCCCAGGCTCCACAGACCCACCCACTGGGTGGAGCACATGCCTCCAGCCCGACCTTGCTGATATGCTCCAGCTGGCCCTGGACTCAAACCACGCTGCTGTGGCTTTCCATCAGTGTGGCATCTGCGAGTTACCTCCTGGGCAATGCCAGGTGATGGTAACATCAACCAGGAGGCACCGCTGAGAAGCAGAACGCATGGTGCGGTGCCCCAAACATCACATCCTTCAACAGACGCTCCGTGTCTTCTCCTCTCCTGGCAGAGCTTCGCTGTAGGAAGGCGGCCATTCCTCCAGTGCTGCTACTTCCAACACCGGGGAAAGCAAACTTCAGAAAGGAACGGTGTCAAAGAGGCAGGACCCACCAGCAAGGCTGCCAGCGGCTGGAGGACCACACCCCCGGCATTCCCCAGCCACCACGGCTGACAGCCCAGGCTCCAGAAATGCACGGTTCAACCTTAGGAGTAAAAACTCTCCCAAGCCAACTATTATTTTCAACAATGGGATTGGGGAGTGGGGCGTTCTAACCCTGCCTCTCTTGACAGCACAGATAATCAGATCCCAGTTCTTATAGGATTGGGGAGTGGGGGGGGTTCTAACACTCCCCCCCTTGATAGAAACGAACTGGGATCTGATGATCTGTGCTAACTCAGCACTTTGCTTCCGCCACATGCAGTCATCCTCAGCACCAGGAAAAGTCAGAAACATTGAGTGATGACACCAATACCAACACATGTGGTTCTGGCGGCTCTGGTAACTGGCTGCACAGATACAACCCGACAGCGGTGAGATACACTGACATCACCAGTCTTCCCCAGGATCGTGTTCCTGAATCTTCTGCATTCGGAATAACCATCTCCTTTGCCAGGGCTGAGCCATGCTTCCCTCTCACCTGTCCTCTGCTTTCACCAGCTCCGTGCGCGTTTCCGGGCAAGTGTTTGTGTAGGTGCTATCACTTATTTCCACAGCAAGAATGTACACAGACACCACACAGAAATAGGCAACCCTCTTAGGAGCTGTGCAGGGAGATTAACTCATCAGATGTGCCAAATTCCTGTTGCCATGGAAATTCAACTAACGTTGCTATGACCGCATCTCTTACTACACCACTAAAGACCATCCGGGTAAGAGGAATGTGCCTCTGCATAGCATTCAGCTCACGTTTACATGTCGGTTTTCCCTGAATATGGTTGTTATGTGAGATAGAAATCAGTAAGATGGGCTGTAACATATAGTATAGGATCGTTGTGTCTCCTAGGCTCAAACACATCCTTTAAGATCCTCAGAAAATGAAGTTTCACTCTCTGGGGATGTGAGTTACATAGTAACATGTTCTGGATACTGTCTCTTTCACATTCTAAGTATCAACACCAAAGTAGTTCTTGAGTTCCCTTTTAAATTGAAAAGCAATTTGCAAACCATAAAAGCCCCAATATTAAAGGATACAATTCAGTCTTTTTAGCATATTCTCAAAGCTGCACATGCAATCAACCACTAGTATGTAATTCCAGGACTTTTTCACCACCTGCCAAAAAAACCTTGAACCCATTAAGAATCAGCACCTGCTCCTTCCTTCCACCACCCCTGGCAATCGCCAGCTGACTTCCGTTTCTTTGGATTTGGCCATTCTGGACGCCTGTTGAGGAGAATCGTACACTGCATGACCTTTGGTGTGACCTTCGGTGCTGGCATCTTTCACGTCCAAGGTGAGTAGAATCTCACAGTGCGTGTCCATTGGCGTGGACTTTGGTGCCGGCATCTTTCAAGTCCAAGGCTCATTCAGGTTGGAGCACATGTTTTGTTCCTTTTTACAGCTGATATTCCATTGTGTGCATATTTTATCCATTCATCTGTTGACAGACACTTGGGCTGTTTCTACTATTACGAATAATGTTGCTATGAAGATTCTTGGATAAGATTTCTTGTAAAAACGTTTTCAATTTTCTTGGGCATACGCCTAGGAGTGAAATTGCTGGGTCGTACGGCGATTTTATGCTCAACTTTTCTGAGGAACTGCCAGACTTTTCCAAAGCAACTGTACCATTTTACTTCCCCTCCCACTAAGCAATATATCAAGATTTCAGTTTTCCCAAATTCACCAACATGGCACTGTCCAATACGGGGTTTTACCCATCCTGGTGGTTGTGAAGTGGTATCTAACGGTGGTTTTGATTTCCATTTCTAAGATGAAAAATTCTGCTAAACATCTCACGTGCTTTTTTAAGGCATTTATATGTCTTTCTTTGGAGAATGTTTATTCAAATCCTTTCTTTGTCCATTTTTAAATTGGATTTTTAAGAGTTTTTAAATATATTCTTGATATCAGCCCTTATCGGATAACATATCTTGTTCTGTGGGTTGTCTTTTTACTTTAATAGTATCCTCTGAAATGAACATTTTTAATTTTGATACCGTCTTTTTCCCGTCAGTTGCTTGTTATGCTTTAGACGTCTCATCTAAGGAAACACTGCCTAATCCAATGTAACAGTTTCACCAGGATTCTCCCCTAAAGGTGTCATGGGCTGAACTGTCCCCCCTCTAAGATTCCTATGTTAAAGTCACAACCCCAGAAACTCAAAATGTCACTGTATTTAGATACAGTGCCTTTAACTTGGCAATTTATGTCCCATAAGATCTTAAGAGTAGGCCCCGATCCAGTATGACCAGTGTTCTTATAAGAGAATTTAGACACACAATCCTCAGTGCTGCACACACATAAGAGAAACCTGTGAGGACACAGAGAAGACGCCGCCTACACAGCATGGGGTGAGGGCCCAGAGAATCCAACCCTGCCAGCACCTTGACCACAGGCTTCCAGCCTCCAGAACAAAGGAAATAAGATGCTGTTGTTTAAGCTGAACCGTCTGTGGTGTCCGTTATGGTATCCAGCAGACTGACAGAATGGGTCTCACAGTCGGCTCCTTATGCTGGATCCATTTTGAGCTTTGTGTGTAGGGTGAGGAAGGGTCTAGTCCATCCTTTTCCATGTGGATACCCCAGTTGTCCCAGCACCATTGAGCTGTGAAAGGAAAAAAGTAAAGCAACCCTTACATCCTTTCTCCAATCAACAGATTAGAAGATATACTTTAGAATAGTGGACAATTTTGTCGCTTTAAGCCAGTGGTTTTCAAACTATTGGGTCTCAGGAACCCTTGTACTTTATGAAAGATCATAAAAAAAGCTTTCTCATGAGGCTGGGAGTGGTGGCTCATCCCTGTAATCCCAGCACTTTGGGAAGCAGAGGCAGGTGAATCTCTTCAGGTCAGGAATTCGAGACCAGCCTGGCCAACATGGTGAAACCCCATCTCTACTAAAATACAAAAATTAGCCAGGCATGGTGGCGGACACCTGTAGCCCCAGCTACGAGGGAGGCTGAGGCAGGAGAATCATTTGAACTCAGGAGGCAGAGATTGAAGTGAGCTGAGGTCACACCACTGTACTCCAGCCTGGGTGGTAGAGCAAGACTCCGTCTCAAAGAAAAAAAAAAAAAAAAACTAACACTTTAGTTCATTTTACAATGATAAAGTCATTACATCTTAACACGGTCTTGAAGAAGAAACCATTTTCCAAAATAAGCCGAAACATGGCAACAGGTTGTGCTGCTGTGAAAACACCTATCTCTGCACCTCAGACAGCAGGTTCTCATGCCTGCATCTGCATTCAGTGGGCTGCAGAGCCGTGGCTGAAGTTTATGAAGAAAGTCCAACCCCATGCTGATATACAATTAGGAAGAAGTATTTTCATTGTGTTTTCAGATTATTTTAGGTATTATCTCTGCCAAATGTAACAAGCGGCTCTTCCATACAGGCTGTCTGCAACTCGGAGTCTGCGCTCTGGTCGATGGGCCTTTCTGCCTCAATTCCTTCTAAGTCGACTGGTCCATCCTGCACTTGAATGGCTTTTACCAGCACACGATTTTGTAATCACACATTGGTTAGAAAACACTGGTTCAGAGTTATGAGCAGCTTCTATATTTCATTATATGTCAAAAAAAATCTATATGACCATTGATCACATGAGAAAGTGGTAGACACAAGATTTTCATATTTTAATACTCACTGGAAAGCTCAAATGTCTATCACTGGGAATAATGTAAGGTACTTTCCTTGAGATGAGTCATTTCGTTCATTTTTCAGGCTACTCCTGCAAATATCTCCATCTGAAGTGGCATCGTTTGTAAGTCATTCTTTATATAAAGCAGACGTTAGTGAAAGAAGTGGTTCTGCAGGTTCATCCCTCAGAGGCACCAGTGCTCTCCCAAGATAACCATAAAATCCGCAGAAGACGCACCTGTGCACACTTCCTGTTTCTCACTCAGAACATTCCAGAAGGAACTCTGAATCCTGGTGCCGCAGCGGGACTGAAGTTTGCTCTCACCCACACAATAAACCCAGGGAGATCCCCCAGCTCCCATCCCGAGGCCACAGCCTTGGTCCACTGTTTGGTCTCGGAGGGCTCCTGCAGCTCCAGCCTAACAGGAATAAGCAGGCATCCACATGTCAGAAAGCCCTCCCCAGGCCCGGCGAATGCTTCTGTTTATGTGCCAGCCAAGTGCGTTTGACAAGGCTACAGCCAGCTGTACGGCAGGCAGAGAGGTACCCAGCAAATACTCAGGGCTCACGTTACTGAGGAAGGAAGGTGGACAGCGAAGGTACCCAGCAAGTACCCAGGGCTCACGTTACGGAGGAAGAAGCCAGGCAGACAGTGAGGTGCCCAGCAGGGTTCACGTTACAGAGGAGGAAAGGAGGGTGGAGACAAAGGAGCTGGAACAGTCTGTCATAAGCTTTAGCGTTTACAACGCTCGCTGAAGATTACTTGATTTGATCTTCACAGCTCACAAGATAGGCAGAGGAATGACTGTTTTCACTTCATAAAGAGATCCCGAGAACTGATGGTGACCACGTGCTCTTCCCACAGGCTCCCAGAAATCATCCTCAAATCATCTCTCAGTTGTATACGTGTGATAATATCTCAATCACATCCCCTTATCTGCAGGGGGATTTTAATGCTGTCCTGCTGTCCCTTTGCACCCCTGCCTTCTCCTGCATTTCATTCATGGCTACCAACCATGGGGAGTCCACCCCACCCCACCCCTGCTGCTGCTGATGGCTTGGGTCACCCTTATCTTTCATTTCCACCTGCAGGGACCTGTTCTTCCTTCAAATGCAGCTCAAACTCACTCATTGTGTGAAGCCTTTTCCAGCCATCACAACTGTCATGTGTAAAATCAATCTGTGGAATGCTTCATTTAGGAGGTGCTTATGTTGCCTCATTGGCTGTGATCAGGACCAAATTCTAAGCAAACCAGGTGGTCCCCTCTCCCCACCTCTGCTCCAGTGCACTTAAAACAAGGATTCCTGGAAGCACCTTTTTAGTCCAATTCACCCATGGGTCTGCCCCACACCCTTCAGAAAAGCCCTGGCGGTCAGGGCTCAGGGCCCCCAGGTGGGTAAGGAGAGCTTAGTGCCCTCTCTGGAGTTGTCGCCCAGAGACCCACGGCTGGAAAGGAAGAAACTTGCATCCTGTGAAACATCCAGGCCCCGAGACCCACTCAGGAGCAGAAAACGGGGAAGGAGCCTCGAACAGACCCTTGGGAGGGCAGTCAGCAGGAGCCACGGAGGTCACCAGGAGGGAGGGAGAGAGGCAGGCAGTGAGGCCAGAGGTGATGTGGCTGGGAGGGAGACGATGTGGCCAGAAGTGATGGGAGGAGACATGGCCAGAGGCAACGTGGCCAGGGAAGGAGACACGGCTGGAAGAAAGTGACAAGAGGGGTCTCCAGTCCTCAGACTGTGCCTGATTTGTGGATGACATTCTAATTAAGATGTTATATCTAACTTTAAAGTAGCAATTTAGAACCATTGCGTACATTTAAAGCACAGTACAAATATAGCACAGTTCCCAAACCAAAGAAGAATGCACTGAAGGAAAAAATAGCAGCTCACCAAAAAAAAAAAAAAAAAAAAAAAAAAAAAAAAGTGAGTGAAGAAAAAATTCATTTAAGATCAGAGATAAAGAGATCTTACAGTTCTTCTTGTCCAATCCCCACCCTAACGTCAATGGGGGAAAAGGGAAGTAGATTCTAGTCAATCAGAATTAAAGGCAAAAACTGATCCACTTACTTTCTACCTGACAGAAAAAAGAAAAGCTCTTCAAGGAATCCC
The DNA here is from genome assembly GCF_009764315.1 of Trachypithecus francoisi. Lineage (NCBI taxonomy): Eukaryota > Metazoa > Chordata > Mammalia > Primates > Cercopithecidae > Trachypithecus > Trachypithecus francoisi. Next base: position 39,266 of record NW_022680715.1, on the reverse strand, counting down.
AACAAACAGGAGCTTTAGGAGTCCCCAAAATGCAAAATTCACCTTCAAATTAAATCAACTGCTAAATGTGTATAAAGTTATTTTTTTCCTCATCCCCAGGGGCTTTTTTAGACCTTGTTTCCCCTTAATTGCCTCCAACACACAGGAAATTTAAACTCCACAAGTAAACTGTGTCTCGATTCACACATAGCATCCTTTGGAGCAGACAGTCCATTGCTCTAAGACATTCTTGTCACCTAAGCACCGAGTACAGCCTGAGAACACACAACACGCACACACACGAACTCGGACAGACAACAGGTGAGATACGGCACATGAGGAGGAAGACGAGACAAATGAGCTTCACCGACTTCACGGACACCCAGATCCATGAAGAAGTGACACACGCAGCCTGCTGGGGTGCCAGTGACTCCTGGAAAACAGCCAAGGGCAGTATTTGGAGAAGCAGCACCGCAGGCCAGGAGGGTCTGTGGGCTTTAGAGGGAAGGGGCGCCCCGACCAGGTGCTGGGGGCTTCAGAAGGGAGGGGGACCCCGACCAGGTGCTGGGGGCCTTCAGACAGGAGGGCACCCTCGACCAAGTGCTGGGGGCCTTCAGAAGGGAGGGCAACCCTGACCAGGTGCTGGGGGCTTCAGAAAGGAGGGGCGACCTGACCAGGTGCTGGGGCTTCAGAGGGGAGGGTTGTCCCAACCAGGTGCTGGGGGCTTCAGAGGGGAGGGGCACCCCAACCAGGTGCTGGGGCTTCAGAGGGGAGGGGTGCCCCAACCAAGTGCTGGGGGCTTCAGAGGGGAGGGTTACCCCGACCAGGTGCTGCGGCTTCAGACGGGAAGGCACCCCAAGCAGGTCCTGGGGCCGGCAGGACAAGCCTTGGGTCCACTCTTCACTTTTCACTCCCTACTCCTGAATCTCGCCCTGAAGTTGCAGCATGTCCAGGTATTCATTTACCCACAAAATTAAGTATCTGTGAGTAACACAAGTCACTAATCCACACAGATCTGAGTCCACGGATACCTCCCAGAGTTGCCACCATCCCTTCTGGCAGAAGAACAGCCCAGGGGCCCATGCTGCTAGGAAGGGAGACTGTCTCCAGCCTGACACTGCAGAATCCTCAACACAAAGTCCACCTTCTGGAACCATGCTGTCTCCCACAGAAGCAACTAGGGGCATGTAGGGTTTTTTTAAATCTTTTTTTTCGTAAGACAGAGTCTCCCTCCGTCACCCAGGCTGTAGTGCAGTGGCACAATCTCAGCTCACTGCAACCTCTGCCTCTCAAGTTCAAGTGATTCTCCTGCCTTGGCATCCCGAGTAGCTGGGATTACAGGTGCCTGTCACCACGCCTGGCTAATTTTTTGTATTTTTAGTAGAGACAGGATTTCACCCTGTTGGCCAGGCTGGTCTTGAACACCTGACATCACATGATCCACCCACCTCGATCTCCCAAACTGCTGGGAATACAGGCATGAGCCACGGTGCCCGGCCCATATAGCTATTTAAATTTGACTAAAATTAAATAAAATTAGAAGTTCAATTTCTCATTTAAACTTCAAGTATTCAGTTACCCACAGGCGGCCACTGACCAGAGGCTAGTAGAGATGTCACACTCCACACTGCAGAAGGATCTATGGACAAAGTGGCTCTAAGATCATCTCGGCATCTTTATATTGAAGCTACCGAAATTTTACTCTGATTATTGTAGACATCAGCATTCTCCCACTTAAAACTGTCAGTCCAATTACAACGATCAGATCTGTGACTTCCCAGAAGCTCTTCTCTTCCTGGACAGATAACTGGAGAGCATCTGCACTCTGCCTCCACACTAAGGGACAGCAGAAGCCTCTGTGTAAAATCAGGGGGAGGAAAAAAAAAAAAATCCTAGTCCCTCTCCCCTACAATTTTGTGAAACTCCTCTTAATATTCAGAATAGCTGCCAGAGTTGCAATAAACAAGCATCCCTTGACCAGGAAGCAACAGGGAAGCAAGAAGAGGGAGATGCAAGGACCCTCTGTTCCCTCTGGGACCCCAGGCCCAGCCAGGACTGAGAAAAGCAGCACAGCCCGGCAGACCTGCACACCTGATGCGAACCGTGCACACGGCTTCCCCGGGCCTCGGTCCCCCACTCTGCCCTCACTGGCCACTGTGCCTCTGGTAGAGGCAGCTCTCTGAGCCCCAATACCCACAGCCAGTCCCCTCCTTGCAGGTCTCAGCTCTGCTGTCACTGCCTCCCTGATGCTTGTCATCATTCGCGAACCGTGCCCCCTCTACCCAACAGCCCTTGCTACTGCCCACCCCACCACGGAGCTTGGCACACAGCAGGTGCCTGAGACGCCCCAATGGGCGGGCATGCCAAGGTAGGGCTTGGAGTTCCAAGGGCCACGTCCCGCATACCACCACAAGCGCCACAGAGACTGTGGAAGGGGTCCAGGCTTCAGGCCTGCACTCAGCTTCTTCCGGCCCCGGAGGCCAAGAACCTAGCAAGGGAGAACAGTCAGAAGCAGGATCCCAAACCCCCTTCCTGCTCAAGAGGAAGGGGGCTTCGGGGCACAACCCCATGGGCACCTTCCTCCTACCAGGCTGCCTGTCACAGCACCGACACCTTCACTGCAGGGAAACGCACTCCTGTGAGGAGAAAACCATCAAGTACCACAGGAGCCACATCCACTGGCAGCGTCTGCTGAGCCCAATTAGTGACAACAGCAGCTGGGCCCCCCACGTAGCACGCACCGACTCCGAACCTGCCCCACACACCACAAGGCCGACGATCCTGAAGCTCACTTTCCACTCATCAGGGGCCTCTTCCAGGAGAGCTCAGCATGTCTGTCTTCCCTGGACTCACAGAAAGATGAGGGACTCAGCCCCGAGTGTGAAGAGTCAAGCTCCCACTAGCTGTGCAGACAACCTCCCTAGCCCTGGCCTGGGAAGGGGCCAAGCCCAAACAGCCATCTTTTGCAGGCACAGGTACAGAATTCAGCCAGCTCTCTCAATCGAGTCGTGACAGGTCAACTCCAGGCTCCTCAGTGCTCTGGGGTTCACCTCGGGCCACTGCACCTTTGAAAAGTGGCTGTGGACTCCTCTAGGCTACTCGGTGTCACGGCCCATTTCATTCCGACACTGCAGGCCCCTGCCGCCGTGTCAATACCCAGGACACCCCTGCCGGTATCCACGGAGATGCTGCTGCAGCTGCTGTGATCTGAGAACAGCCACGTGCAGGCATCAAAGGGAGGAATTCTCAAGTCTCCTCCGAGAGCAGTAGCTACAGCTTTGGAAGACATTGCACTGAATCCTGGGTGACCCTGGCTCGGTCTGCAATCTAAGCCAGGTTGCTGGGGAGATACACTCTGTTGTAACTGACAGAGGCTGTTGGTGGCAGCTCTATCAAGACCAAGAATGGCAACTAATCTGAGATTTACTAACCATTCTTTCTATCTGATGTTTAAAAGGAAAACATCATGAAGTTCCAGTAGCAAGGAATTTTCTATACTCTATCACATCAAGATACAGCAGAAATGTAGCTAAAATGTTAATAGGGTCTATGCAGAGGAACAGACGGGTCTATTTCAGGAAAAGTGCTTGCTGGCTTTTTAGAAACAGAGTGAAATCCCTGCCAAGTAAAAGGTTTATACTTTTGCTTTGGAAACAGAGAGGGAAAGTTCTTCCTTATTATTCAAATACATTAACTATATTTAAGTGTTCTGTTAGACTAAGTATTAAATATTCAAAATAAGTAATTCTATTCAGTCTATTTCATTCTCTAAATGCAGCTTTCAAAAACTGACAAACACCTGGCTGAGTGCAGTGGCTCACACCTATAATCCCAGAACTTTGGAGGCCGAGGCGGGTGGATCATGAGGTCAGGAGATCGAGACCATCCTGGCTAACATGGTGAAGCCCCATCTCTACTAAAAATGCAAAAAAATGAGCCAGGCCTGGTGGCAGGTGCCTGTGGTCCCAGCTACTTGGGAGGCTGAGGCAGGAGAATGGTGTGAACCCGGGAGGCGGAGCTTGCAGTGAACTGAGATCACACTACTGCACTCCAGCTTGGGCGACAGAGCAAGACTCCATCTCAAAAAAAAAAAGTGGCAAACACCCCATGTCTACCCTGGCTCCGGCCATCTCCATGGAGTGGAGAGAGCTTGGAAAACCTCACTGTGGAGGCCCAGAAGGCCAGGCCGAGCCTTTGCTCAGCAGATTAGCGAAAGGTTCAGCCACCCTAGGGAAGAAGCCCATATTTGCTATGTTACTAATGATATCCACATAAATTTCTATTTTGCCTCCCACACACAGACCTGGGATCCATGTTTGAGCAAGTGGCTCATACCAACAGACCCTCCATGCCATCATTTCCCTGACCTCCCCAAGAAGAGCCAGGCCAGGAAGCATCCCCACACGGGCGCTGGGGCCCAGGAAGATCTGGGTCCTGCCCCTCTTCTCCCTCGTCCCTACAGCACCTGGCTTGCTGTGGAAGCCCAGCCATGCTGACTGAACCCATGTTCACCTGGGGTGTTCAGGAGAAGCCTCTGTGCAGAAATCAGCTGGGAAGCAGGGCCGTGTGTGCTGGCAGATCACTTGAATGGATTTGGAGAACTGAATTTTCAACACAGGTTCTGCCATCAAGTCACTCAAGCCCTTCGGGAGCCTAGAGCCACAGAGCCATTTGCTGCACTCCCACAATCTCTAACCACCCTGCACAGAAGCCGAGTTTATCCAAAGAACCATAAAATTTTGCGTGTAAATGAAGTTTGGCATAATGAACTAAAAGTGAAGTCACCACTTCTATTTTCCATGAATCCATTCATTCAAACAAGTATCTCTTGAGTATGTGCATCGAATACTGTGGAATTAGGATTTAGCCCATGCCTTAAAGAAATATACATCACAGAAGAAAAGGTATAGCTTGTAACAGTGGTGAAGAGGCAAGAAATAATCATCAGAGAAGGAAAGGTATAGCTTGTAACTAACAGTGGTGAGCCGGCAAGAAATACACATCGCAGAAGAAAAGGTAGAGCGTGTAACTGTAACAGTGGTGAAGAGGCAAGAAATAATCATCAGAGAAGGAAAGGTATAGCTTGTAACTAACACAGAAGGAAAGGTGTAGCTTATGTAACAGTGAACAGGACAGAATCTCACAGGCTCATCAGGAGCCACCGAGGAGGAAGCCATGATTCATTTCCACCTGCAGTAGATAAATGTTTCCTGGATAAAGTAACTTTCCTAGAGTGATATCTGCTCCTTATTGTTTAGATCTTACTTGATAGGGTATTAAATTACCACTTTATGTGCTGCTTATATAAAATACATCATTGTCAGGGGAGGTTATAAAATAACAAATACTTCACAAAAGCTTGGGCTGTGAATGGCGTGAGGCAATGGGACGATGTGTTCCCGTGTTCTTGAGATTCAGAACCGCCCTGTTCCCAGATGAGGGGTAGAGGCAAGGCAGCTGTGCAGTCCTAGAGCTGGCTCCAGGGCCAAGACACCACACCCAGACTCTCTGCACCCCATGGAGAAGTACAGCCTGGTGGGCAATCACCAATTTACCTGGCAGTGGGGAGTCCTTCATCAAAAGCCTGTGCTTCCAGGAGCCAGGACAAAGCAGGAGCCCCCAGGAAAACTATTCCAGGTGCTCCTGAAACCTAAGCAGAGTCACAGCCTGGCAGGAAGCACCAGTGATGCAGGTGTGCCCAAGACTGGGAGGATGGCCAGATGCCTAGAGACCAGACCAGCCTGCAGCAGATGACCACTTCTCTCTGGTTCGTTAGAGATAGACAGTCTGGGCTTCACTTTTGCATGTGGAGTCTCACGGCACAGAAATATCACAAAGGGATTAAACTTAGTGTACCCAATTTTTTTAATTAAAAAAATCACATTTATTGCAACTAATTCTAAATCCAATGAAGAAAAAACAAATAAGTATAAAAATGCATGCCTACAAAAAGGAAACCACAATCTCTTTCCCCATAGGAGATTCAAAATTTAGTTTACCTTTTCTTCAGTATTATCTCATTTTTTTTTAACCCAGTACTGAGGTGTCTCCTCACTGACCCATGACAAGGTTCATGGGTTTTTCGGGGCTCTTTGCTATTTTATCATTTTTTAGGTTTAAGGGCAGGATCATTTTCCCACACTTGTTTGCTTCCTTGATCACCAATTTTTCACAAGGACATCATTGTGCATCGGAAAACCTAGTAACTGAACTTCATTAAAAGTGAAAAAAATAAGGTCATGTTGGCTGCTATGACAACATCCTCAGTCACCGAATCTCCCTGGGGGACCAGACACACCCCCAATCTCCTTGTAACCCCAGCATGCACGTATCACTGCAGCTGACAGGACTGGCCCACCCTGGGGTAGGCATGAAAGCAAAGAGAAGAGAAGGCAGGTGACTCATTTAGGAAACTCGAGTGATCCTCTTGACCCATGTTTCTCAGGGCGTCCGGGGACCAGCCACATGCAGGGAACCTCCTGGCCTGGCAGGTGGCAGACTCCCGGGACCCACCTCAGACACGTTAATCAGAGAATCTAAAGGCGGGCAAACTCTGAAAAGAAGTATCTGTAAAGGAAGGACTTAGCTCTGCTGTGAGCCCACTACACGTGGGGTTATGCAGGACGCCGCTTCCAGTGTCCAGTCTCCATTCCACCCTCCTGGGAGAAACACCCGTCAAGTCACAGAGCATGGTCTTCAGCGAACACCTTCCTGCGTGACTTCCACTGCCGCCCAGCCCTGCAGGAGTAGCCGCTGAGTAGGGGAAACAAGTCTTTGCTTCTGACCTGGCCACCTTGATGCTGGGCATAAGACCAACACTCCTACATCTCTGGGGAAGGCGTGGCCCTGGGCAGGAATGCACTTGGCAGCCCCAGGGAGGGGCCAGTTGTGGAGGACCAGGCCTCTGCCCACAGACACATCAGCACAGCATCCTAGAGCAGAACCTCCCACCCAGCTGAGCCTACAGATGGCCGCATCAATTACTTTGCTAGAGAAAGAAACTGGCTCTGAGAGAAACTTCCTGAGGCCAGGCAGCTGTCTCCAAACCCACCTCACACCTCCTGACCGTGAACGTGGAGAACCCAAGTCATCCACGTGAATGATTTACCTACATGCATGTCAGATTGAGATTCAGCCCCCACATCTAATCATCTCTATGCAGGAATGTGTCAAGGAAGGTACAATTCTATGACCTCGAGCTGGGGAAACAAAAGCAGGCACCCTCAACACAGATGTGGGGTGGAGGCAGGCACCCAGTGCAGGGGTGGGCAGGAGCACATCCATCCCTGCCCAGTCACACAGCCACCCTGTCATGGCAGTGCAGGAGCTGCCACCGTGTCTCAGGGAAAAGCAGCTACTCCTGCGCAGGAATCTACCCTTGAAAGTGTGGTCCTGAGAAGGTGTGGACCAACATCTTGGAAATCAGACACTGTGTAACATGCTTATCTCTACACGCTGCCTATGTCAGGGAATCATCTCGCCATCAATTATTTCTGGTAAATACTGATTATTCTAAGATAACTGAGGCAACATAGGAACAAAATAATGGAAATGTCAGTGAATCCGCTCTGCCTGCTAAAGAGCCGGGACTAATGATGAAACGGAAGGAATCCTGGAGAACGCAGCAGGACCCCAGACCCCGCGGACCACCCCAGCCTCCTTCCACAGGAGAGTTAGTCGTGGGGCCAAGGAGTGGTTTCCAAGGAATCTCAGAGGTTCTCAAGGTCTTGAAAGTTTAATGGGAATTGAATATTTGCATCTGAGTCACACGAGCACATTAAAAGTAAAATTTCTCCTTTCCACTGGAATTATGAGCTTGGGGCAGCGGCACTGGTTGTATCTCATGCTCATGAGATGTATAGGGACAACTGTGCATCTCAGGTGAATCATTTATAATAATGAAAGAAATGCTTGGGCCCTCGATCCAGGACTTGGGCCCTTGATCCAGGACCACAGACCCCACCAACGAGGGTCTAACCAGGACAAGCCTCGGCCTGGAATGGCTGGTGTCCATGGGGGCTGGGAGGAGCACCAAGGAAACTCAGGGGCAAGCCCCACGCAAGCTCGGCATGTCCTACTCCACGCAGTTGGCATCAGCCACAGGGATCTTTTGTTGTTTTTTGTTTAGGAAGGAACATATTAAAAAGCCAGGGGCCCAGGACCTGGACTCCTCAAAGCTCCCCACAGAGCCGAGTTAATTGGCACCTTCCCTCATGTTAAAATCAACTATGTATGGCTGCTGAGAGCATCTCAGAGCAGGTGCAACCCTGAGCTTCCTTGCTGTCTAGGGAAAGCAGGAATTCCAGGCCTCTGCCTTCCTACCTTCCCAGAGGCTCTGGCCCAGGTGAGCTCAGCTTCTCCCAGGTAAGGAGCAGAGACCAGCTTCCCACATGCCCCTCAGGTCACACAGCAGTGGTGCAGACCCTTGCACCTTGGCACGAGTCCTCACAACCCACCCCAGAGGCAGAAGCCCAGGCCTGTGGCCCTGGCCTGAAAGGAGGCAGCTACTGGGGCCCCTGCTCAGGGTTCAGCACAGCGAGGTCTGGCCACACCAGGTGAGACATTCACCCACCCGGACATTTGTCTTTAACCTAAAACAGACACAGGAATTCGGCGAGGGGTTCCTTCCCCTGACGAACCCGTCCCTTCTGTTCTCATCTCTCCCTCCTGTCCCGTCATGGCCACACAGCACTGCACCCAAGGCCTAGCTCCCAGTTCACAGGGAATCCAAGACAGTTAGGATTTTGAGAAACTGGGAGCTACATAGAAATCGAGTCAGTAAAGCCAGTGTCCCCTGATCCTCCACTCCACACAGTGGAGAGCTGTCCTTGGGATAAAACCCACGCGGCAGGAAAGAGGCGATCAAGGCAGGCAGGACGGAGGAGCTGCAAAGCAGGTGGAGAACAAGGTCATGTGAAAACAAAGTTAAAGTTCTCAGCGGCTGGAAGACAAAACACAGGAGACAGAAACACTGACTGTTAAAAAGAAAAGAAAACAAAAAACGCCTCACTGTTAAGAGTCCATCAGATTTAAATTCACAAGTCACAATATATCAGCACAGACTTCTCATAATGCCTGAAACTTGGGACAGTAAACACGTGAATCAGTTCTCCCAAGTCCATCGTTTTCTTTAATGAGTCTCTTGATTATCAGGCTGGTTTCAAAGTAAGCCCTTCTCTGTTGATGACTTAATAATTAACATACTTGAAAACACATTGACTTCCAAATTAATCTGCTAATAAAATATTCATTACCACACAGAGAAAACACAATCACTTTCTGGTTGTAAAAACATGAGAATTCGAAGTCCACTTGGCCATCTGAACAGCCTCTGCTTTTGACAAGGGCATTCGAAAGCTAATCTGAAAAACTAGTCCAGGCCATGGTGTGTGAGGGGTTGGACTTGCCTCATCACCCCACCTCCCTTCTGGAATTAGACAGAACTTAGACTCTTAGTTGGAAGGGAAACATTTACAATCCTCCGAAGCTACCTGGAGGATTCTCTCCACATGACAAACCCTTGGTCTCCACAACCCCTTATTTTACAACTCTCTCGACCAACTGTCAATCAGGAAATTTTTGAATCTACCTATGACCTGGACACCCCTGCTTCCAGTTGTACCACCTTTGCAGACCAAACCAATGAACATCGTACATTTATTTGATTGATGTCTCATGTCTCCCTAAAAGCTACAAAACCAGGCTGTGCTCTGACAACCTCGGGAATACATTCTTAGGGTCTCCTGAGGGCTGTATCAAGGGTTATGGTAACTCACTTGGCTCAGAATCAATCTCTAAATGCTTCACAGAGTTTGAATCTCTTTGCTGACACAGTACCTTTCATGGGTATTCATCTGGGGGACTCACAATCAACCGGAGGCAGCAGTTGCCCACTGTACAAAAGTCTCTGCAGGACTGAGCCTCTGGCATGGGGACTCCAACCCCTGAAGTAGCAGCCCTCCCCCGTCCCACGGCCTGATAGACCTGCACCTCCAGGGCTTCTCATTTCAGAGACTCAGCAACAAACCTACCAAATGTGGTCAGCATCACAGAATATTCGAGGCTTTTGGCTGTTGCTTCTCCCCAGGTTTACTCTAAAATCACAATGGGAACACTCGGAACAGGATGATTCTCAGTCACTGACCCTCCTGGTAACACACTGTCTCCAAGGCCCTATCCCGCCAGCCACAGCTTCCTTCGAGTCAGGCTCGAAGGCCACCTCCCCTGGTTGCTGGAAGGAAACTTCTTCAATCCAGCAACCACAGCTCCTGGTCCCATCCAGAGCTTGTCTACCAGGAAGGGAAGTCTCCTCATTCCAGAGAGAGTAGGTGCCACAAACTCAGGATTTCAGCCATTGTGAAGGCAAACACTCATGAAATTAATACACTTTTTCCTCCTTGGATACTGACATTTCCTCTTCTGGAGGTCAGCCAAGGCCATCTGCACAAGTCACAAGTGTGAGGTTTCCAGACCTCCTTTGGTGTCAGGAGTGTGGCTCCGCTCTGAGACCCTCCTGAACCAGCCAGGCCATGCACCTCATCCCACGACTGCTGTCAGCAGACTACAGCCATTCTAGAATAATCAGCAAGTTGACGTTCCGAAGGATGCATTTTAAAGAAAAGTGTAAGTTTTACTGTATGAAACCAGCTACATCTTTTCCTACTTCAGAGGCTTTTTGTTTTGCTTTCTCAAGGTTCTCTACAATGATCCCGACACTCAAGGTTCTCAGTTACAGGCAGAGGGTTGGGCAGGCCACGTCTGATGTTTAACACACACAGAGGATCCACGTCAAAGGATTTTCCCTGTTCACCAACATCATCAGGACAAGCTTTAAGCAGTAATAACCTCCCTGTCTGGAAAACTGAGCTCACTTGAGAACCAATGCAATAGATGTGTTTGATAAGTTGCAGGTGGACATTTTAGTGAATGAATCACTATTTCAATTAGGATAATGGCTCACTATTCAATGGAATGTTTTTGTCAATTTTTATAATTTCAACTTCATGCATTTGAATCATGAAGTGAGACTTGTACCTGATACATTACAGAACCTCTACAAAATAGACAAAATTCCAACTCTGTACATTCACTCTTTTTCCATATGCATACGGATGGTCATAATTTAAGTTGGCATTCCAACAGGATTTCTCAATTAAAATGTCTTCTACTTTAAAAACTATGTGTTAAACATTACACAATCCATTCTGAAACATTTATAACAGGCTCTGTATGGCCAGTTTAAAAGATTTCTTCCTCACTGAAAACAAGTGTTTAACCAATAAATGGTCTACTCTAAAATATTCTAGAGACAGAGATACATTTCGAGAGTGGACACACTCAACACAGAAATCCAGAACATCAAACAGGCACAACCAGCAGTGAGGGTGGAAGGCGCACCATGTGAGTGCCCCTAAAAACACACACACAAGCCTGGCTGCTTAAAAGGAATGAATATGGCTCAGTACTCCTATGTGAACCTTGACATGTCTACTGTCTTACAGATTCCTCCTAGCTGAACTGCAGGAATCTTCCTTGGAGCCTTTTCTCACCTACACTGCCTACAGGTGCCCACAGGGCTCCCTGGGCAGTATCGTGTCTTTGTTTAGAATATCACAGTATTTGGAGGCCTGTATAGTCCCAATCAGAGCCTTATCATAACTCAGACACCATCATCAGGGCTTGTGGGCCAACTTTGGCTACTGCAGACTGCTCCACAGTACCCTGCAGGTGGGCTTAGTGCATCCACACGATTTTAAGATTTGGGGCTGCCGTTTTCTGCAGTCACAGATGCAGACTTACATATTCATAATGACTGAAAGCAGCACGTATTTTTATGTTCCTTCTGTGATGGTAATAATAATGGCAACATTTCCCCAATCCTTAAAATCGCCTCCTAACAGCAGTTGTATTCCACCCCCTCCTTAAAATTAATAGAATTTACCAAACTAGGTGAAATCAGTCTTCATGAGAAAGTGACAAATCAGTGTTCACACAATGGCATAGTAGCTGGGCATACAGTGTACATCAACATCCCAAACTAAGCACCCATCACAATTATTCCCAAATCTCAGGAAAGCTAGAAAAATCAGAAGGCTTAAAATATAATTATAAATGAAAATAACAAGAAACCAAAGTTTCTGAGGAGCGTTTGTCAGCCAACCAAGGAAAGCCATTAACTAGTGCTGATTACATTGCATTTGATTACAGCAGCCAAAGACGTGTCCAGAGGAAAAGAGACTTTTAAAGATTAATCTTTCATTAAGAATGGTTGCTTAACAAGTTCAGACTACTGGGCTACACCAATCGTCAATTAAGAAGCAAGGCAAATAAGTGTGAGATGTTTTCCTTAATTCTTAATGTGTTGAAAATCCCATCACTGCTAAGGTCATTCAGGGAATTGAGGCTCAATTTGAAGAAACTGAAGACTTAAAGTCTATGAATAATATGAATGAACCAATTATCTAAGAGAAGATTTCAAAGCTGAGAAGACACTAATTCCATACAACCTGAAGTGGAATCTGCTAAGATGTGTCATAACTAATAAAAAGACTTCGGGGAGCAAATTCTCAGACCCTGTGAGAATATGAAGTGTCTGAGCCCATGGTGCTCCTCTCGTTACTCACTGGCAGTCCCTCAGGGGAGAACGTCCCCCCTCTTGTGTGCAGTTGAGGCAGCAGAGTTCGGGTGAAAGTCACTAGCTGTCTTGGACATAACCATCCTCATCTCCTTGGTCTCTCCGGCCCACAGCTCCATCTCCTCAACCATGGATCACCCTCCTCATGCCCACAAGCCTGCATGACACCTTGGGGCAGACTTACTCACTTCCCCTCTCACCCACAGTCTGGATGCCTCCTTGGGGTGGCCTCACTCACTTCCCCTCTCACCCACAGGCCTTCTCCACCTGACGTTTAAAGTCTTAAGAACCATTGTTCCACATATTTTCTCCAGGAACAGGGGCAAGTCTAGTACCTGTTATTCCATCTCGGCCAGTAACTGAGGGCCAAATGCAGCAGAGCTAAAGGTGTCCACACAGAAGCTGAGCACTGTGTTCTGATCCCGGTTCTGCCGCTCGACTCTGAGGCGTTTTGCCTGTCTCCTTTTGGCCTCTGTTTCCTCATCTCTAACATGAGGTAAAAGAAGTTCCCGCCTTAGCAGGTTTCTATGAGGACTCAATGAGGCAATGTGCCTGAATCACTCAGCATAGCGTCCGGCAGACACCAGGAACTGCACAGAACTCAGCCTACTCGGCCGAACACCAGCTCCCTACACCCAGTGCTCTTTGCATCTCAGAAACAAATGCATAACACATGAGCAGAAACTGGAAAACAAATATCTTTCCAACGTGACAATGCACAATAGAAATCTTTCTTCTGTGTTTGACCATCACCTTTACGATAATATCCAAGCAAAACCACATTACAACTCAGTGATTCAACATCTACTGGAAACCTGGTGAAGATGAAGAGAACACATTTTTCTGGTCCCCTTTGCTAACAGCAATTTCCCTTCCTCTATCCAATGAGAAGCTGCCAGGTGCTGCAGAAGAGGGCAGTGCTGTCACTCCCCTAATCAGTTAGGAAGCCCTCCATGGAGCCCAGACCACCCCTAGGTCAGTATCAGGACCTCAAGTGAGCACAGACAGGACAACATGTCCATTCCATCAGTAGACTAGGTGTCAACATCCTCTCTCTACAAAGCATCATGCTGGCATTTGTATGTATGCAACGTTTAAGTACCACCCTTCCACAAGTTTAAATTCAGCTGAGGAAACCACATGAGACTCCTAAAAATATGAAACAGTATCTGAGTTCTTAAAACAAAACAAAACAAAAGCCTAGACAAACATGCACACTGCTGTAATGCAGAGTCAAACTTTCAAAACCTCACATTTCACATGCAGTGAAACTGTTGGCAACTATAGTCAGCCCAGAAGATCCCTTTTCCATCTTAGCTCTTTTTAAACAAGGTATATGAGGAGTAATCAGCTTTTCCAATAGTAAGAGATGGCATTTTCCACAGACTAACCCAAATTCACCTAGAATTTAAAACCACAGAATTCACACGTGCTAAAGGAATAAGGATATAAAATCGTGCATTTCCCATTTGCTACATGTAAGCTTAGTTTTAAAAGGCATATCATCAAATGCACTTAAATTTCAAACTCCTGCAGTTGCCCAAAACCCAAGCATAAAAATGCGTGCTTATGGTCACAAAAGGGAGTCAAGCGCAACAAGGAGACTAAAGCAGGAGTTACCCTTCCAGGCTGGTGCCCTGCTCCGAGGTATGTAACAGTCTAATAACCGAGTCCAAGGGTGGAAGGAAACCACTGACCAGCACTTCACACGCTGGGAAGCAGGCAGGGCCATGTGAGCACTCAGCTTTCATTTGCTGTTTCAGATCTACATCACCCGCTCTCTTGCTAGAGGCAACACCTTGTACTCCTGCAAAGGCTGGCATTCAGATGTTGTCGGATCCTGACAGAGAGGGGGGAATTCCAAACCCACCAGAACAAAATAAAAAGAAAAAAGAAAAATAAAAAACCTATCTCAACACTGGGACATGCTCTAAGAATAGAAACTTCTAAAACCAATGCCTTATTTTAGGACTTTCTAAGATCTTTAGTCCAAAAAAAATGTAGTAGCTTACATTTTAGAGTGTCTGAAGAAATGTAATCTTTTTGCCCATTTTTAAACTAATTGTAGTTACTCTTTACTAAAAGCCTGGCCAGCAATCTTACCAACACGCTTTTTCACGTGACCCTCACGGGGTAACCGTGCCAGGCCTTCCTCAGAAGCAGTGTTGCTGCTGCCAGTTCACCTGGTGCATGTGCCACTGACCCACCAGAGGCTCCACCAAACCCTGGAGCGTTACAGTTGCCTTTCCTCTCGCGTAGTACGCCACAAACAGCACCAACACGCCGCACACTGATAGTTTTACAGTTCACTTAGACTTTGATGCTTACATTCAGATAGCAAAACAGATACCAGTGCTGAGGAGACAGGTGTCAGCACCTTCTCCTGCCCTCTCCAGAGGCGAGGGCCCGTGGGCCCTGGCACACAGAAGCCCAGGATTTCTTCATAGCAACCCCTGGCCGAGATTTCTTGAGTCTCTCATATGGAAGCAGTGTTTTCAAAGACAACAGCAGCACCTCTGAGGGTCCCAGTGGGGTGCAGCCGTGGCTGTGGCTGCTGTGATGCCAGAGACATCTCGTCCACAGCACGTACTGCCTCTGAACCAAGGCTCGGACAACAGAAATCCCATTCCATAAACCATCAAAGGCTGAGGAAGCCATCTCAGAACTGATGTTCTGGTGGCTCAAATCTCGTTGAGATGAACTAACCTATTCAGAAAGGGAAAAATAATTCTTTGTAATTGGAAAGAAGCTAAATGTTAAGACTCACTGGTTGCACAGAGCCCAGATCAGCATCATCTGAGAATCTGCAAGTACATGTATCCAGGGGCCCATCTCAGAGCCGCCAAATCAAACCCAACTCTGGTAGAAGGAGGACAGGCACTATTTTAGGGGGGTTGTTGTTTTAGTTTTGTTTTTTTGAGACAGAGTATCACTCTGCTGCCCAGACTGGAGTACAGTGGCATGATCTGAGCTTACTGCAACCTCCGCCTCCCATATTCAAGCAATTCTCCTGCCTCAGCCACCTGAATAGCTGGGATTACAGGTGCATGTCACCACACCCAGCTAATTTTTGTATTTTTAGCCGAGACAAGGTTTCACCATGTTGGTCAGGCTGGTCTCGAACTCCTGGTCTTGTGATCTGCCCGCCTCGGCCTCCCAAAGACAGGCACCTGTTTTAATAGCCACCCCTGCTCCCAGCCACAACCTGACTGAAAGTCGGCAGATAATTAACTGAGTTGTTGATTCTCTTAATCAGAAAACACTTCCTAAATCATCTGAATATTTCTGCCAAACAAACCTTCTCTCCTCTGCTTACAGTCCTGAGCACCAGTCACATGATAGAGAAATCTGGTTTTGTTTTTCTGTGACAGAGTCTTGCCGTCATCCAGGCTGGAATGCAGTGGTGTGATCTCTGCTCACTGTAGCCTCCACCTCCCAGGTTCAAGGGATCCTCTTGCTTCAGCCTCCAGAGTAGCTGGGACTATAGGTGTGTACCACCTCACCCTGCTCATTTTCAGTTGAGACACGGTCTTACCACATTGGCCAAGCTGGTCTCCAACTCCTGACCTCAGGTGATCCACCCGCCCCGGCCTCCCAAAGTGCTGGGATTACAGGCATGAGCCACCACGCCTGGCCGAGAAGTGTTTGATAGAGGCTGAGGGGAGGACTCCTGTCCCATCCCAGGACATCCACATCCCACCCAGCTTCCCACACCGACTACGACACTCGAAGCATCACAGTAAGGGCAGCTGCATCCCCACAGTTCTCTGCACTAACGCCACAGCTGCATGAGCTGCCACAGTCCTGGAGCTGCCGCTCAGCCTTAACACGCTGGCACAAGCACAGCAGAAACTACCAAGCCCCCAAGAGGGAGGAGTGCGGGCCCAGGGGGGTGAACCAGGAGGGAGGAGTGAGGAGGGAGGAGTGAGGGCCCAGGGGAAGTGAACCAAGAGGGAGGAGTGCGGGCCCAGGGGGGTGAACCAGGAGGGAGGAGTGAGGAGTGAGGAGGGAGGAGTGAGGGCCCAGGGGAAGTGAACCAAGAGGGAGGAGTGTGGGCCCAGGGAGTGAACCAGGAGGCTCTGGGGGTAGCGAGTTCACATACCTCAAATAACTCCCACATCCATCCGCGTGCAGGGAGGGGACGGAAGCCACACAGGAGCTGCAGCGCTTTCTCCTCGCAAATGAGTGAGGATACCGACTCATGCACGAAATCAGAGCTAAAGTTCTACCGTGGTGGGGAGACGCTGTTCAACAAGTTTCATAGACCCAAATGGGAGCAAAAAGAAACCAATCATACAAGATGAGTAGATGGAACGGGATCAGAAATTTAAGCCTGTCACAAGCTTTCAGAAAAAACTTCACTTGATCTGCAAGATGGCTGCGGCTCTGCCTGATCATTTCTGAAAATGTCTAACCCATGACGAGCCATCTCAGAGCCATTCAAGAGGAGTCACAAAATCAAAACGCCAAGGCACGCTCCATATTGTAGATAGCCTGCAACAGTACGGAAATGAGCAGCGGTGCCAGAGCTTTCAACTTTGTTTGAAGTAAATTCCAGCATGAGGGCAGCATCTTCCTGGCTGAAGCAATGAGGTGGGTTCCTGCTCACCACATGGGAGACCTGCTTTCAAGGTAAGGTGCGGTCAAGGGTCTGCAAACCATAATCCCCGAACCAGCCTTGGCCAGGGAACCAGAACCGATTTTTACACTTTGAAGTTTTAACAAAAGAAAAATATGCAGAGACTTCTGTGGCCCTCAAAGCATAACACGTTGCCTACCCTGCCCTTTACAGGAGCTTCTAGCTTTGGTGTCAGTTACAAAGTGTTTCTATAAAATAATGTCACTGATTCTCAAGCATGCCACGAAAAGTCATTTCTGAACAACCCTCAATAGAGACGCACCATCCTGTGTTTCACAGATTTTAGTTTTGTAAAAGCAAAATAAGGGAGGTAATTCAGCTAAATATTATAGTAACACAATTTGAGATACATAATGATATGTGACGACAGAATAATTGGCATTCCTGTGAGACAATAAACTAGCTCAAAGTCAAACACAAAATAACAAATCAAAGCATGTTTTGGCCTCTCAAAGTGATCAGTGAAATTGAGAATAACATTCAGTTAAATGATACTTTTAAAAAAAAAAGCAAAAACAAAACAAATACCACTACACCATCACTCCTTAAATTTAACTACTGCTGCAAAATAAAATGGAGAGACTTCTTACTGCAGGGTAATAATCAGCCATCGTCACCATGAAATAGACTGCTGTGCAGGCTCAGGCCCTCCTGCCCACAAAGGCAGGGGGAGGGAGGAGAAACAATGGCCAGAAAGGGACAGGGCAACCATGGCCTAGTCAGCAAATGTACCCTCCCACCTTTCTTCCAGACTTAAAATTTTGGAGCCATCTGGGTTTACCTTCCTATGTCCATAAGTCAGCAAGTTCTCGAAGCCAGAAATCTACAATGCTTCAGGCAGCCAACTCCTCTCAGCCTTCCCCCATGTTTTAGGGTCCCATCAGCTCACCTCTGGATAGTATCAATGGCCTCGGAGCTCCAGCCAACCTTGCACTCCACAGACTGAAGTATGCCAAGAGCCACTCGAGGTTGCCACTGCCATGACCAAAGGCTTTCAGAGACAGTCGCAAGCACTGCACAAATCCATGTAGCTTCAGCAGGCGCAAAGCAGCTCCAGCATTCCATCCAGCCTGTCAGTGCCACCATAGCTGTGAGTCTATGATGTGTCAGGAAGGGAAGGAAGACACCATGTAGATCATCTCATTTAAGCTTCAGTGTCACAAGGTGGATTTTGTCGTGCCCGTGTTATGGATCAGGAAACAGTTTTAAAGAGGCCAAGCACAGGGCCCTGCTGACACAGCAGCAAGCCCCGCAGAGGCCTGGGCATGACCCCCACCCCACGCTCTCTGGCTCCTGAAGTCCACTCCTCCCCCGTGGGAGTCTGATCCTGGGTCTACCTGAATTGCTACCATTCCTAAGCCACGACCGATGTCTTCCCACCTTCTCCTTTATCTGTTTCCCGCAGCCCAGAGGCGTGTGCTCTTCCATCCAGCCAGACACCACACTTCAGCACCTGCACCTGACACCACTTCAGCCAAAAGCTTCTCTCAAACCTCCCCCAACACCTGCTGGTCACACAGGTCTGCAGCTATCACCTTTCTCACACAAATTCTCACGTATTCCTGTGTAGCACCATCCAACTGATTATAGTCTGTTGAGAGGAAGAAGCTCTGCAGATAAGTCCACATCCTACTTTGCTCCCAAGCACACAGTCTTGCATGAGGCAACCGATTAACAGCAAATTCATTTCAGCACAACATTTCCAATTGAAGAAACGCAGAACATAGAGCTCTGGTCATAATTAAAAGCGTGTTTCCTTCGTCATTGAAATTCCATGTACTGCTGCAACAGCAGCAGCCCCTCCTCACCAGGTTCTGCCCCATGGACATCATTCTTCCAGCACACGACTCCCATCGGAGCCCTGGCAGCAAGAGCCCCGCAGGCTTCCCAGCACCTCGGGCTGCGGCTTCCATGCTGGGCCGGCACTGGCCTAACGACACGACAGCCACATGACATGAGTGGTGCCCCCAACAACGACAGGATCAGAAGCTGGCCGACTGCTCTGTAGAACGGAGACGTGTTAGTAATCCCTGACATTTCCACTGACAGGCTGCTCAGCTAAACTGGGAAAAATCCACAAAATAGAAAGAACCCATGGGGAGGAGCATTTCTCTCTCCAACCTGGCAGCAAACAGTGGCTGTGCAGATGACCTCTTCGGGAAAACCACCGACTGCATCTCAGGTCAGCAACAGCCCCGCTGAGGGCCAAAAAAATCAGCTCCCCCCGGCCCTCACTTCCTAAGGGTCAGCCCTCCCAGGCCACCTCTCCTGGAAGATCAGCTCTGACGCACCCACGAGGGTCAGGAACCGGCTCTGGGGCTCATTTCCCAAGCTCCTGCCCACCGCCTCTCTCTTCCTCCATCTCCCCCTCTTCACTCCCATCCTCCCTCCCCCTTTCACTTCCCTTGTCTCCTTTCCTCTTCCTCATTTCCTTTCAGCCCTCACCTTCCTCACTGCACGTCCCCATCCAACTCAGCTGACGCATTCTCAGGTCAGTAGAGGGTTTTTCACTGTTTTTATTGCAGTGATCATTCTTAATGAACAGAAACCTGTTTCGGACCATGTGGATGCCACCTCATGACCAACTGCTGCCCCGCGGCTCCATGTCCACTCGGTGTCCTCACGACGCAGGTGCCCAGTAGTATGGCTGTGACCAGGGGTAGCCACATGGGACATGGGAGAGGTATCCCAGCCAAGAGGCCCCGCAAAGCCTCCCCAGCAAACCAGAGCAAGGCCCAGGACGGTAGAGAGAGCACCGTGCTCATGATACAAGCAGTTCAGCTTCCGCAAACTGTCCACTGACTGTGAATTACTTTGTTTCCATGGTTACAAAAAACCATAAGCATTCTGAAATATGTTCTTGGTTTCACGTTTGCAAAATCTAAGCAACATTACAATAAAAATCACTGAATTCTGCCCGAGGCTCCAGGGGTGTTTTCCTCTCTGAAAGGAGCCCCATCTGGGACTCGGGATTGAGCGACAGCCTCCAAAATCACAGTTGTCCTAGTGGTAACAGGAAACTCCTCAGCCTGCCGGGACCTGGGGCCCTTGACAGCCTCACGGCTCCACACGCCAGTGTTCTAAGGATCACACGTGTGCAGACAGGTATGCAGATAGCACCTGGCGTGTGTGCAGCAAGCTTTGCTAACATGCCCCAAACATCTCACTCATACTTGCTAACCACATCTCTTCTCTCGGCCTCCACAGCGTTTCACACTCTGCCTTTACATTGCGGTGAACTGTGCATCCTGAGTGCCATAAAAATTCAACTCCTTCTGGGCAGAGGGGTGCATCTTTCCATCACGGGGTCCTCACTCCAGCCGGCATAGGATTTGCAGAGTGGGCGAGTCTAATGTTGATGACACTTTCTTAATATTCCCTTCACACCCCTCCAAAAACAAGAGTAGTGCCAGCTTCTTACCGAGATAGTAATGAGGCAAATATTTTTCTCTTGTCACGTTTTAACATGATATTTGTGAAGAATGTGACTCCGCATGTACACTGTAGGCACCCACACCGTGAACATTCTGCTCTCCCGTGACTGTATTCACAGGTCCCAAGGACAAAACTTCTCCATACTAGCCCAAAAAAAAAAAGTTTTTTTAACATGACTTCCACTCATCTGAAAGTCACAGATGGTTTTTCCTTCATAAAAAGATCCAAATGATCCACAAGCCAGGTTTAATAAACACGTTGGTCCAGGTGGGAAAATGACCCCTCAGTCTCCCTCCCCTCAAAGACCAGGGCAGCCAGGAAACTGAGCTCTCCAGTGAATGACAGCTGGCAGGATTCCCTAAATAAGCAGCCGAAGATTCCCATCTCGCAGAACGCGCCTTGAGTGGGGACTCAAGATGTCCCCACTCCCTGAATGTCCTACAAAGAACAGGGCTACCCAACTGCGGACTGAGGCTGTAAACAAACATGTTTTCGGCCGGGTGCGGCGGCTCACGCCTATCATCCCAGCACTTTGGGAGGCCGAAGCGGGCGGATCACAAGGTCAGGCAATTGAGACCATCCTGGCCAACATGGTGAAACCCCGTCTCCACTAAAAATACAAAAAATTAGACAGGCATTGGGAGGCTGAGGCAGGAGAATGGCATGAACCCAGGAGGCAGAGCTTGCAGTGAGCCGAGATCACACCACTGCACTCCAGCCTGGGGGAAAGACCGAGACTGTCTCAAAAAATAAATGTTTTTAGCAAATAGCATCATTATAAGTCACATCCAAGGAGGGGAACACATCATTCCAAGTTTCAGCAATCCAGTAAGAACCTGATCAAGAGAAGCCTACTTGCTCCAGACTCTAAGCAGCAATCAATTACAATGTAATGAAAAAATGTAATGAAAACACAGGGATGATTAAGAAAATTTCAGTGCTAATAAAAGACTAAAACGTAATTGGATTTATTCTGCTCTAGACAGAGAGCAGCCGGGCAGTTCACCCATACATTATTATCGTTGCTGTTTTTCAGACAGGGTCCCAACTCTGTCAACAAGGCTTGACAGCAGGGGCGCGATCTCCACTCACTGCAAGCCCCGCCTCCCAGGCTCAAGCGATTCTTACTTCAGCCTCTGGAGTAGCTGGCAGCATCACACCCAGCTAATTTGTGTGTTTTCAGTAGAGATGAGATTTCACCAGGTTGCCCAGACTGGTCTCAAGCTCCCAGGCTCAAGCAATCCACCCCACCTCAGCTTCCCAAAGCGCTGGGATTACAGGCATGAGCCATCACGCCCGGCCCTTTTTTTTTTTCTTTTCTTTTTAAGTGATTCATGTGCTTCAGAGTCTTGTAGGCATTTAAAAAAAAAAAAAAAGAACAAGCAAAGTAATTCTGTAAGGAAAAGAAATCATTAACACGTTTTACACATCTCAAAATTCAAAACTGAAATGCTAAGAATAAATGTATTTTATTCACAGAAGCAGCATTCTTAAAGTTCTGTAAAAGTGATACCATGGATACCACATCACAGACGAGCGTGGCAGGACTGCTCAGATTCGAAACACATTCTGAACAGTCCTCCTGCCACTTTCCTCAATGGGAACACTTTATTCTGTCTTTTATTCAAATTAAGTATCTTACAAGGGAGTTGAAGAAAACTGCGTAGCCGATTTTAAAATTTCAATGCTTTTCTCAATTTTCGCCACATTCTAATGCGTTTGACTGACTACACGGCCAATAAGTCTAAAGCTTTTTGCATCAATCAAGACAATGCTCCTTGTAGCAATAGGCTTTTTCTTTTCTATACAAAGATCTATAACTTAAGTTAGCAAACTGGGCATTTCACAAAGATTTTGTACAATTCCTAGCACAGATTTTAGCAAAATAAAACCGGTATCTTTTTGCAATTAAATAATCAAGGATAGGAAACTGCACGGTCAAAATAACCGTTCCATTATTTTATATAAACACAAATGAGAAAGTAAAGTATGCTTTGGAAAACATTATTTCCATATGCCAA
The DNA here is from genome assembly GCF_009764315.1 of Trachypithecus francoisi. Lineage (NCBI taxonomy): Eukaryota > Metazoa > Chordata > Mammalia > Primates > Cercopithecidae > Trachypithecus > Trachypithecus francoisi. The sequence continues at coordinate 16,558 of NW_022680715.1, read as the reverse complement.
CGATGACGCAGAAGACAGTTCCTCAGCCTCATATGACATTTGACTACCGAAGTACTCTGGCCCAAGCCCGGCCCGGTTAAACGGAAATGAAGTAAACGTGTGAGTGACCGTGGTGGGGCACTCTGATAGCCACAGTCCAGGAAAGAACAGCTAACATCTTTCTTCTTCATGGGAAAACTGAAACATACTCAAGAGACTTTGATTCTTTAAAACACAGTCTGCCTCAGTACTAACCTTAAGCTCCCATTGATAAAGATTGCTATAACCACAGAGGTGTTTTTCCAGGCCCTCGAAAATCACAGACATGGTACATACACAATGTTTTCAAACACTCAGTGCTGCCAGTTGTTAAATGTGCTGTGATACCGGAAGTCTTGTGCAAGACCAGAAGCGTCGCCGCCTGGTCACCTGTCCTGGTGTTCAATGCTTTGTATGTGCAAAACCTGCTGTTACAATTTACCGGGCTTAATGCGATTCAGGTTTGTCACAGAAGAGAGCTATGACATTTACTTAATTACACGCGGAGATTCTCAGGTTCACCTTCCATGAGTGAGTGCTCTGTCCACGAGACAGCGGAGGGAAGGCCCAGGAAAGGCCTGGGAGATGCCAGATGCTCACAAACTGGTATCAGTCTGCTGGTTCAGCTTAAAGGAAAACAGACATAGAAGGAACTAAAAGGGCTCACTACACCTAATATCACAATGTTCTCAACTTTACCTTAGCCAAAAAGAAAAGCGGAAAAGCAGAACTACTCCAGGATACGATTCCAGTGCTAATCTGACACATGAAATTTTAAAGACAAAGCTTATTGCGAGTGCAATTAATATACACATAAAACACTGGTTTCGCAAAACCCAGTCTTTGCAATTGTTTTTATAAAAAGTAAAATTCTCATGAGGATCGCATACATTAACTGATTTTCAAATGAAGGGACTGGTCAACTTCAGGGCATACGATTTCTGCCACACACGAGGGGAGCAGTGAGAGAGAAGAGCTAGGATCAAGTGTGCTGAAGCTGTCCTAGGACTGAAATTCAGTTTCTGCCAAAACAAACACAGGAGTCTGTCAACTTCGATAGGAAGCTCTGCTTGAGAGTCAAGATGTTAAAGTTGCAAAGGGGCTTCTCCCTGCTATGGGCACGTGTGATCCTTGCAAAAACATAGTTCAGCATCATCAAAAACCAGGAAAGAACACAAGCCTTCCAGACATGAAATCCAAGAGCAGTAAGGGAGCGGAGTCCAAGCTTGCTCGGCAGAACTGTTCCCGGAGGAGAACAGCCCAGAGGACGTCACAGGGAGACCAGGGCAAGCAACAGCAGCTTCCGTCTCACCGCAAGCAGGGCCTGAGCCAGGGGCGCAGTCTCCTCCAACCTGACAAGGAGGCGCGAGGAGCCACAGAGAAGTCAACTTAGGGTCCCTTTTCAGAAAGGGGCAACAATGAGAATCTGGTCTTATCCGCCCCCTTCTCCACGGTAACAGCTGAGCTCGCATGTTCAGGATCTCAGGGGTTGTGCGTCTGTCACGTTCCCCACCCCCTCATGCAGATGCTCTTCCTGCACCCGGGTGCCCGTCTCTGCGCTGCTCCTGAGGCCACACCTGTTGCCATGCAGTAGTGACTAGGAATTCACCTTTGTTCGGGAGAAGTAAACACAGTTCACACACTCCTGTACGGGTTTGCTGGCCGAGAATCTAACTACGCTGTCCGATTCCAGATGTGCTGGCACCAAGCAGAACGCCAGCATTTATAAATGGTATCAGTGGGTTCTCCTGGGACTCCCAGGCAGCTGCGCGAGGGAGGGTTGCCCTGTTACCCCGAGCCAAAGCAACGCTGTGAGGCAAACACCACAGGCCACATCGCACTCGAGCACTGACTCTTGACAATTGCTCGTTCGTGTGTTGAAAGGCAGTATTAACAAGAGTTCGGGGTACAGGCGCCAGACAGGCCTGGTCTCAGCCATGAGACAGCAGTGACTGCCCACAAGTCCCATATCTAAGCTCTGAATCCCCATCCGGCCTTCCTTCAGGATCAATGCCCACCTCACAGTGCTGCCATGAACGCTCAGTCAGCACGTACATACACAACTAAATTTATTTCAATTGTGCTTTCTACCCCAATACAACCAGGTACTATCATTGAGACTGAACAACCAATATTAGAACAGAAGGTCAGGCCAGGGATGGTGGCTCAGACGTGTAATCCCAGCACTTTGGGAAGCTGAGGTGGGTGGATCACTTGAGGTCAGGAGTTGGAGACCAGCCTGGCCAACATGGCAAAACCCTATCTCTACTAAAAATAAAAAATTATACAGGCATGGTGGCACACACCCTGTAACCCCAGCAACTAGGGAGGCTGAGGCATAAGAATCACTTAAACCTGGGAGATGGAGGTTGCAGGAAACCAAGATCGTACTACTGTGCTCCACCCTTCCAGTCTGGGTGACAGAGCAAGATTCTAATAAAAAAAATAAAAATAAAAGGTCAAGATGAAAACAATTGCCAAGGTCCATGTTCCATGTACTTAAAATATAAAATTCATTACCTGGCACTTGATCAGCTGTTTTCTTCATTACAATCTTGTATATCCTAACACGGCTCAAAAGGTTTACTTTTGAGCACACCTTGAGTGTGACTAACAACAAAATATAAAGTGCCTGTATTTCCTAAAGGAGCAAGTTCCAGTAAGGCTGCATCCTGCTGTAGTTAATCCTTTGACAACGTAAAACTGAGCCATCCTGACATAGCACTGACACGTGACACAAGAATGACCTCCAATTAAGTCCCTAGCTTTAGAAAACACATATAGTTTATCACTAATTCACTAGCGATTAGCAAGAATTTAAAGGAAGAAAAAGTATCAGGACTGTGGGAATAAAGGCAAAAAACATGAGAAATTAGTCACGTCCAAATCACCCTTTCTGTGTAGCCATAACAGTTTGCACACCTGTTGTGTATACTGCATCATGCTAAGCCGTCACCAAGCTCTCTATGAAGGTGGTAAGAACGTCGAGTCGCAGAGCCTCCTACATCGCATTTAAACCCTAAACAGCCAACACCACACGCAGCATGCGCTGAGACCTCTGAATGCTCGGAGGAATGCATGATGGGATGATGGGCCCCAGCCCTGCCATCAGGCTGCTGCTTATTAAAAGTATAAAACAAAGCCCTGCCTTCAAGGTGCTCAGATCTAACTAGTACAAGGTTTTGCTTTTAACAAGTTAAATAACTACATATACATTCTCTTAGTAGAAAGAATGTATAGGATAGCTAGTTGGGAACATTATTTTAAAACGTTTGTATGGAATGAGTTATCCCAGGAAGCCTGTTTGGTACCTGCATTCAAAGGCAATTCATTATTCTACATCGAACCCTTACAGAAGGTTCACAGTAAGATCCCTGGAAATGGCATTCCCCTGGTGAATTTTCAATGCTCAGATTTCAGTATCGAGAGAGCTTTGTGAGCAGTCAGGAGAGGGGCGGCTCAGAGGCTGAAAGCACACAGGCCAGGGCCCTCCTGTGTCCGACAGCCTCACCTGGGCCTCGCTTTCTGCACTGCCCAGGGCTGCTCATGAGATTGTGCGGAAACGGATCTGTGCACGCCAAACAGCTCTCAGCGGGGGCTCAACAGCCAGAAGCCGTTCCACCACCGTCATATCCCCCTTCTGAGCAGAGAACACCTGATACAGCAACAGAAGAAACAGGTATTCAATGAGTTGGCAGAGCCAAAATCCACCCGATCTACCACTCCAAAACAAACATACCCCACTGCCCAATATTGATGTGAGCCAAAAACATGGAAGTCCTGGGAACCCACACTGACCACAGCCAGACACCACTTCTGCAAGAAGCAAGCACGCGCCTAGAGATCACCCGTGATGACCCAGGAGAGCAGCTTTGAGCAGAGACAAACGTGAAGGAGAGGCACAGGGGCCAGGGTGCTAGGTGTGCCCGTCTTTGTGACCTCACTGAGATTGCTGACCTCTGGCCCTTGGTGTCCATCCTATGGAGGAGGTAGCCCCCAAATCCCTGCCTCCCTTCAGCGCTGACTGAGGCGGCCCTGAAGTCTCCCCAGGGCTGAGACTGCTTCTAAATCCTGTTCACTGCACACCCACATAACTAAAAAACAAAAAACAAAATATCAAGTATGCAGACAGGAAAAGAAAAGTATGTGAATCCTCCCCTATTCAATAGGCATTTAAAAAGTAACAGGAAAATTGTGATACTCTTTAAACAACCACCAGCTCTCACGTCCTGTTGAAATGTTTTAGCTAATCAGGAACATCTTTACCAAGCACCTGTTTTTAGGAAATCAGTTGAAAGATTCCAAATAACCTCAGAGCCTGTGACCTAACCCCAACTCACGCGCATCACCTCTCCAGTGGAACGAGCCCTGGACACCATTCAGATGAGGAACAGGAACAAGGGTAGCTTTCCCTCAACACCACAAAACAAGCTCGACCCTGAGGAGACCGGAGAACAGCGACGTTTAGACGCTTTCCCACTGACCTTGTCAGAGCAAACGCTCCCATCCCACACCACCCAGTGTTTTACTCTCCCTGGGACACCAGCAGCCGTCACCCTCACAAGCTGGAAACAGAGGCCAAGCTGACAGGAGGCCTCTCTCCATTCCCTACTGAATTCGCTCAGAACGCAGATGTTCCCAAAGACACAGGGCCCCCAGTATTCCAACACTTGGAGAATATTTAAAACAACACGTGCTGCAAAAGGCATTCCCCTAAAGAGAAACTCAGTTTCTAATTTCCCTTAGGGAAAAATAAGAGACCCAGAACTTTCCAGAAGATCACAAGTCTGGGAGGAAACCACTTACTTCCGGCACTTCCTAAACCTGCCTTCCCGCAGGTGCTCAGGGACATCCCCTGCACCAGCCCTGTCCACCCAGGATGGCAGCAGGGCTCAGGCAGCCAGCGCCTGGGCAGCTGGCGAAGCAACCCCAGGATGAAAATGTCATCCCAGGCACCACTTCCCGGAGCCCCTCAGCAAGAAAAACAGAGGCGGGACAGAACCGAGGGCCGACTCGAGGCGGGGGACCCACAGACCCGCACAGCTCAGAATCACTGGACACACTCTGCTGTGGACAGAGCCCAGGAAGAGGCCAGCACCAAAACCCTTGTGCCAGCTCCACGGGCCAGCGTCCTCTAGGGCTGCAAGTTTGTGATCACAGCTTCAATCTGGTTCCAGAATTTTCCAGAATCAAAGACACACCACACTGTAAAGCTGCCAGGACAGCAGGGCCCAGGAGCAGGCTCAGGGAGGACCAGGTAGTAACCACACACAGCACACACGTGTTCATGCTTTCTCCACACACGCCACCCCTTCACCCAATACTATACACGCAAACACATGTACGCACTCATACACACCCTCAAATACACTCACCAAATGTGTACACTCCACACACCCTCAAATATACACGACACGCATGAACATGCTCACTCCATACCTGCTAAATACACTCACCACACATGCACAAACATGACATACGTGCACACTCACGCCAGACATCACACCCCTCACTAAGTACACAGGTGCACACACACCCCAGTCCAGAACCTGCAGAAACTCCACAAGCTTTGGTGTCTCCCACTGTTTCTCTCATCACATGAGATCCACACCCAGGTGTCATTTAGTGACATCTAACACCCGGGGAAGCCCTTAGACAGAACTGCAGTCACAAGTCGGCTTCATTCAGGCATTCATCACCAGCCTCCTGAAGCCACCTCCTGTCCCCCACGGGGAGGGGGGCCGAGACCGCAGACGTCACTGGGCTTACAGATCCCCAGGCTGGCCACCCAGTGAAATCAGGAGGGCTCAGCCACGGCCCTGGAGGGAGACAGGTAGTGGCTCAGGTATGCGGAACATGAGTCCTCATTTCCATGCAGTGTCACCTGCGACAGCGTCAGGTGAAAGCCAGTGGTTTGGCATTCCTGGGATAGACAGTCCTGGAATTACAAGGGAAGCTTTTTACTTCTCCCCTCTGAACACATGAGGTCCATGGTCCCCTCACATCTAACCCTGGGAATCCAAATCGGTGACTCCTTGTCCACCTGAGGACCACCCAAAAGGATCCACATACCTGCTGCGACAGCAGCACCGCACCTGGTCCACAGGGGAGCAAAGCAAATCCCACCTTTTGACTAAAACTGGATTACCCCGACACTGGCAGCTTGCAGTGTGTATATCATCAAACTCCCACGTCTGCGCCACCTGCAAGAGGAACACAGCCCTTAGTCTCGGGTTCTCAGGATGGCCTGTGAGGTGGACGCTGGCACCTTCATCTCCCAGTGGAGAGGAGAGAAGACCAGGGTCAGGGCTGGCGTATCAGGAGGTCAGGGTTCAAAACCCTATCTGCCTCACAAAGAAGCCCTGACCGTTCGAGTGACTTATATCATCAGCCTTAAAATGTACCACAGTTACTCGCAATTCTGAGTGCTGTTCCTTGGGACGTCATAAGCAAACATTTTATTAGATTTTATCAAATCTGCTTTCAAAATCCTATGTTATGAAATGACTAATGAAAACTTGAGCTATGAAATAAAGCACATATTTAAATGAATCCCAAAAACGACTATCACGAAGGAAGTTTTAACTTGAAGTGAAAAATATCCTCTAAATGACATCAGCCAGAATTATCTTCAATTATTACTGATCCCATATGCTTAATGAATTATACAGCATCATCTCAGATATGAACTTAAAACCATTAGCTGAATGCACATTTTAGCACAACCCAAGTTCTGCTATGATGAGCAGCACAGGCATCTCTGGAGAGGATTTTAATTGGGACTACAATGCACATGATCGTGGTAAGAAGTTTCATGTTGGCTCTTCTCCAAGGTGCGACACAGAGAAACACCACTAACCTCGAAGACACCTGCTGCTTTGTAACGAGATGACGAGAGATGATGTGGACAGAATACTGTAAATATTTGAAAAGGAGAAACAATGCAAGGAAAGAATCTTATCAGTTACCCTTTACATTCTTAGAAAAAACCAATTTCTCTTTTGGAATGAGTAAAAAAGAAAATGAAATTTCCGGATTTTTTTCTTTCTTTTCCTTTCTGAAACAGGGTCTTGGCTCTGTCGCCAAGACTGGAGTACAGTGGAGCAATCGCAGCTCACTGTAGCCTTAAGTGATCTCCCCACCGCAGCCTCCAGAGTAGCAGGAACCACAGGCACGCACCACCACACTCAGCTAATTTTTCTGTTATAGAGATGGGGTCTTGCTGTGTTGTCCAGGCTGGTCTTGAACTCCTTGGCCTCAAGTGATCCTCCTGCCTTGGCCTCCCAAAGTGCTGCAATTACAGGCATAAGCAAGTGTGCCCAACCTTTTTCTTAATTCTGTAACAATTATGCCACTTTCAGAGAAAGTATAACTATTAATGAGAAGAAACTTGAAGCAATATGTTGATATGAAAACAAAATGGTAATTGCTCATTTTTAAATTTGAGTTTCAATATTTGTTCCATTCGTTCTATGCCACATTAAATAAAAAATGAAATTGTTAATATACCAAGCAAAAATGATAGCTCAAATGAGGTTTTGCAAAGAAGTCCAATATAGATTATTATTCCAATTGTATGTTTATTTCTAGATTTTAGAAAGTCAGTCATAGCCAATTTCTACAGTTTTGTTGCCATTGATCCAAGGTTAAATCAAAATGTGCGAATGTGCCTCAGGGTGCCCCACGCCCACCGAGCACGCATATGCAGAAATATTTTGCCCAAATCTGTTTTCCAACATGTAATTAAAAAGGTCCCAGATATACTTTTCTCTCTCCCCACAAAGTATGTGAGGTCCAGTTTATCCTAGTATTCGATAAAAAGGCTCATGTGAAAAAGCAACGCTCAGGCGACCCACGCAGGCCCAGGCAGACGCTCTAGCAGAAGGGACGCAGCACAGGCAGGGCCTGTGGGGGCACCCTCGCTAACCTCACAGTGCAAGCACCCGAGGCTCTACAGATTCCATTCCCAGAGTTAGTGGAAAACTCTATCCTAGCACCGGGATGCTCTGTGTTGCTAGATGTACCTGCTTTAAGAGATGCATGAACTGTCCTTACTCTACACATGAGACTCACTAGGAGATACTTTCAGATTTAGCCTAAGCGTACCATGTCTTATCGGAAAATAGACATTCCAGCAAATGCATTTCTGTAAGATTTTCTACCTCTTTTCACTGGGTGAAAAAAAAAAGGCAACTTGCCTCCAAGGGCTGGAGACAAAGCCAGTGCTGGGGTGCACAGACAAGAGCGCTGTGCAACCTGGGAACCGCTATGCCACGAGGCACGGCCGTGCACCCTGGACACAGGAGTACACACGAGGCTAGCACAGGCCAACACCAGCCCTCTCCAGAAGCAGGCCTATCCTTCCTCCTCCCTCAGCCCCCAGCTTCCTCCAGGCCTCAGTGGCTGCTGACAGGGCAGAGGCCACAACTAGAGGAGGCTCTCAACTCCAGCAGGGACAGGAGCCACGGACGCTGGTGACTTGGCTGCTGCCCTCCGCGCCTGCCTTCCTCTGGTCCGCCCTTCTCAGGAGCCAGGCATGGCCACTTTGACCTTCTTCCCTTCTGTGGCTCCCACAAAAACCAGTCCAGCGAGCCCAGGCTGCCTCACACTCCAGGGACACCTGGCATAGGCCACATGTCCTTATCCAACCTCCTGGGGCCAGAAGGGTCTTGCAGTATTTCACTTTTTGGTTGAGCATCCCCAGCCTGAAATCCAAAGTGCTCCAAAGAGCATTTCCTTCGGGTGTCATGAGGAAGTGCGGAAAGTTTCAGGTTTTGGAACATTTTGGAGTAGGGACGCTCAGCCTTCATTTGAACCTCTTCAAGGAAGCCACACACTGAAGCCCCCGATGTCTGCCCCACACAATCCCAGCACACCCTCTGAGGTCCTCAGCGACAGATTTTCTTGCTTCAAGAATAACCCCAAGTCACATAAACTCACACACAACTACTGAAGGGGGTTGTAGACACCCACATAGACTGGATGAAATTTAACTGTCACATTTTTACCCGGGTAAAGTCACTCCTCAAAACACACCTGTTTTCCTGAGCTGCATTTTAAGGTGAACACACACAAATCATTTCGGCGAAACAAATGTCACTTTGGGCTGTGTGTGGTTTCTTGACTCCTGTGAATAACTCAGCGTTCACCCTCACTTCTGGATAAGGGAGAAGATGCAAAGAAATTTGTGAAAACAAAGACATGAAAACACGTTTAAGAAGGGTTTGAAAGGTTCCGCCTGTCCCCCTGGAGGGGAGAGGACCACACCTGGAAGGCTCACGGGGGACAGGAGCACAGCCTCCTCGGTGTGCCATGGACGTCACCCCGCTGAGGGGAGAGGACGATGCCTGGAAGGCTCACAGGGTGGGAGCACAGCCTCCTCGGTGTTTTCTACACTCAGCAGCTTTAGAAATTCCCATAGAAGCAGAATGCGTGAGAACAGAGACTGGAACACCCCAGAGAAAGGGGACGAGGGGTCAAAAAAAGCATTCAATCATTAACAAGAAGCGTGGGCATGAAGCCGCTTTCAAAGACCGTGTGAGAAGTCACTCACAGGTGTTTCAGAAAATAAGGGTAGCGCGAGATTGCTCAATCAGCTCAAAAAGGCTGCTGTCCCTCAGGGCCATGAAGTCCCCGAGATGAGCCTCTCAGTGAGCAGAAATCACTCACATCTCTGCCAGAGAAAGTCTTACAAGCCGACACGTGACCTCACGAAACCCAGGCTTCAGCCCGTCGACAACAGAGTCTGACACGGTACATCCCTCCAGATGGTTAAAGACCCCAGGAGCTCATCAGACAACCTCAAAGGGCTGTCTGTCCAGCCCCTTTCCAAGTTCTGGATGACTTTTCTTAATGTACTGTAAGCACATGTTCCAATAGAGATGTGATTAACTGGCTCTGGGTCCTCAATTTTGAAAACAGAAAGATACTTGGCCAGGCACGGTGGCTCATGCCTGTGATCTCAGTACTTTGGGAGGCTGAGGCAGCTGGACTGCTTAAGTGCAGGAGTTCGAGTCCAGCCTGGGCAACATTGCAAAACTCCATCTCTACAAAAAAATACAAAAATAAGCCAGGCATGGGGACATGTGCCTGTGGTCCTGGCTACTCGGGAGGCTGAGGCAGGAGGACTGCTTGAGCCTGGGAGGTCGAGGCTGCAGTAAGCTGTGCTCACACCACTGCCTGGGCAACAAAAGTAAGACCCTGTCTCGAAAAAACCAAAGAGAAAAAGAATTATATACCTGACTAGGCCAAAATAAAAGAGGTCCGGTGGGACCACCTGAAACACAGCTGCAAATTCTGGCAGGGCCTCCCTCAGCTTGATTTGTGGTGGGCGTGGGACCGCTCTGAAGGATAGGACCCCAAGGCACCTTCTGAGACTAGACCTTACAGTACAACTTGCCCTTACTGGACAGAACACTGGCCTTGGAGCCTGGGACACCCTGCGGCAGTGCCACCATCCCGAGGCCGCCATGGCACAAGGAGACCCTAGCGTCATGAAGCCTGAGTGGTCCATCGGGGCAGTGCCACTGACCTGAGGCCGCCATGCCAGGGGAGCCTCGACATCACGAAGCCTGGAACATCCTGGGGGCAGTGCCACCAACCGAGGCCGCTGTGACACACGGGGGCCCTGGTGCCACTGAGAGGCTGCACAGCAGGTCCAAGCCCAGGCCAGAAGTGAGGAGGCTCCACATCCTTTCCATCCCTCCAGCTAAGGCCACAGAGCAGAAATGCATCAGCCTCAATGTCCACGGGTAAGTTTTTGGCCACAGAATCTGGAAGCATAAAAGATGGCTCTGGGCTGGTTGGTTGCTGGCTCGGACCAGGGCTCAGGCTCCTGCGTACGACCTTGCCCTCTTTCCACACAAAACCTGGCTCACACCAAGCAGCATCTAAATCCTGGAAGACCTGCTAAACACAAGTGTAGTTACAAAGCCGAGAAATGGGGACACTTGAAGGGGGCCAGGCTGTGCTCCAATGGCACCAGGGTTTCTCAGGAAGACCCTGGGCATTACAGGGTCCAGGGCATGGGCTTCCTGGGATCCAGGACATGGAACAAGAACCCATTTCTCGGTCCTGTTGAATATGAATCGGCTAAGGGCCGATTCCCTCCGAGGGCTCAGCACTCCCAACACACACCAAGGTAATAACAAGCCCAGGATGAGCAGGAGGCTGGTAATGAAGACATGAGGACCAGGTGAGCACGAGGGATCCTGACAGATCAGCCCTGGCACCAAACAAGGGGTGGACAGCACCGCCTGTTCCTGACGCATCAGCCCTGGCACTGAGCCAGGGGTGGCAGCACGGCCTGTGCCCCTGCAGGTGGAGAGGGATGTGAGGGGGGCGCTGGCCGGGCTTGGAGACTGACTCAGCCGCCTCCGCTTGCACTTCCGCTCCTCAGGGCAGGGAGGTGAGGCACAGGCAGCATTAGCGCTCCCCTTCCCCCTGGGCTGCATTTTTTTTTTCTGCTTATGAGACATGCTCGCTTTACATGGACAGGCATAGCTATAATAATAGTTCCCTGGTTATTTCGCTGCCTACATAAAGGGCTTTCAGAATTCACTTCCATCCTTAGGAAAGGGGGCCCAACACCAGGCTGTCTCCCTTAAGATGCCATGTCTCATATGGGGAAAAAAAAAATCAATCGAGAGAGAAATCAAATAAAGGCCATAAAATACATCAGTTTCAACATTAAAATTTAATAGTATGCTTTAAACTGAAGGTGAGTTAAGTCACATATCCAAACCTCTGAAAGCAGAGTTACTGGGAGGGGTTTGCAACACACAAAGGCAGCTCTGTAGAAGGGCCCAGGCTGGACGAGGGCTCAAACGTCAGTGCAAGGAGAAAGTCTGAACAAACCCTCTCCTGCCCTGCTGCTGTCCTCCTCCAAAACACACTAGTTATCTATCAGTTTAGAAGGCCTGGGGAGGCGGGAGGCGGGCCTGGGAGGGTCACCTAGCAACCAAGCTCCTCACCCACACAACCGCGCCACGCTGAGCTGAGCAGCACACACAACCACCACTAATTCTCCCCAAAAAGACGATGGAAGGCAGCACACTGCCACGCCAGGCGTCCTGCAGGCGAGAAGCCTGAGGGGAGCCAGAGGCACATTTTATCTTGCTTGCATGGTGGAAGGAAGGGAATAATGCCGCTCTCACTTGAGTGTTGCACAATTCTTTCTAGCACTGAGCGGCAGAAAACAAAAATTATAGATGCTTCCTCAGAGAACTGTTTTGGAAGAACTGCACGTAAGTTACCTCCAGGAAACAGCATTTGAATGCCTCAAACACTTTTATTTTTTTATAATCCCAGAGTAATTCTATAAAACCAGGATTCACAGTCTCACCCAGCTCCAGGATCACGGCCCAGGTGACATGGGCACACACATCCTGAAGCTCCAATGCTCAACTAAAGTGGGGCGAGTGAAAATGATCCTGGGTATAATTTACACGGACACAGGAAGGTGGCTGAGCCTGAAACCCCTAAACCAGGAAGACCAGCGTCCTGCAGGGGCCTCACCTCTGTCCTTTCCCAGCCTCTGGGAACCACCACTCTGCTCTCTACTGCCACAAACGCCGCTCCAAGGTACAACCGGGAAGATCATCATTCAAAACTGAGGAACGTGGCAGAACAAAGCTGTCAGGAGATTTTAATCACCAACAACACTAGTTACATGACCCAAGATGATTAAAACCCCAGGCCCCTCAAGACAGAATGTTATCTATAACTTAAATGCATTTAATCACCGTATTGGTGGGTTATTCCTTTGTTTTGCTGCAAATATATCCAACTGCTGTGAAAGGAAAAGGCAATTTGTAAAACAAGCTTCTTGGTGTGTCTCAATGGGCCTCAAAGAGAGGCAGGATAAAAGGCAGGACCTCCCGGCAGAAATGCTCAGCGGAGGGCAGGCGGAGTTCCTGAGCACCAACCAAGGCAAAATAAAGTCGAAGACCACACCACACTCTCCTCAAATCACGTCTTCATTCCACGTCTCCTCATATTTCTCACGGCTTCTCTGGGAGAGAGAATTAAACTGTGCTGAGCCTCTGAAAGAAAATGGAAACGCACACCCGGGAAGCCCCACAGTTGCTGAGAACGGATGCAGCCCTCACAGCCCGAATGTCATTTCAGGGCCATCTGACCTGGCTGGGATCCAAGTATCCAAAGTGCAGGAATGTACGTCGGACCCGTGAAGCCAGGATTACAGCCACTGAACGGCCATTTTCCATCCCACTGCAACCAGCCTTGCTAGGGGCTTCCTCGGGGACCACCCCTCAACTACTTGAACTAAACTACATCATGGCAGAGGCCTCTCCAGGCAGACCAGTCCTGCCCTAATCCTGCTTCACGGCAAACCCTCCAGGCAAACGTCCTCAGCCTCCTCCAGGAGGCTGTGCTCAGAAGGTGTCCTCATTTACTTCTGTGGCTCTGAGACATTTAACTAGAGCCCAACACACCTCTTCCTGTTCACATAGTATTCAGTTAACAGATTTTTATGAGTAAACTTTCACTGGGAAGAACACCATTTCAGGAGCCCCAATGACCACAATGAAAATGTTTTTATTTCCCCTTACATGACATCCTCAAGGCCAGGTCCAGGGAACGTTCTGGATCTCAGATAATGGCTTATCCACCTCATAGTAAGTCTTGGTCTTGTCTCACAAGCTATCAAATGCTGCCCAGAAGCAGGAAAAACCACACAATGTGGCAGGAAGGGGCAACCAGCGTGAGTTCTAAGGCCAGACCACATGGGTCTGCTGACAGTGTGGCTTCAGGAGTTTCCTACACCCTCTGCTCTCCAAGTTTCATGTCAGAAAAATGTGATAACCGTGGCCACCTGGCGGGATGACGGGAACACACACAGTAACAGTGTCAGCAGGTGACTTGCTGGGCTTGTGACGAGGCCACACTGCCATAGGTTGCCCCACGTGAAATACAATTCGTTAAAAAAAAAAGTTACCCCAAACCTACAATCCTATAAAGGTCATTAATCCTAGCTATCCCTCAAGGCATTGAACGATCAATAGCGAGCCATCCCCCTGCGCTGACCTGCCTCAGCCCCACCCTCCGGAAACCAAAACTCCACAGCAGCCACTGCCTCAGCCCCACCCTCCGAAACCCCGCATCCACACCAGCCACACAGGATGAGGACAGGGAAGGAGCAGGACTGTGTCTTGGGAACTTAAACTCTGGAAGCTGAGTCAAATCAGTGCCGCTCAAATCTTGTCACCAACGATCTTGTTAAATTGGGAGATTCCTTCTTGGAGGGGTCTCGAGGGAACCTGAGGCTCTGCACTGAGTGAGGTGAGCACTCGTGCTGGAATGAGACGGCAGGGAAAGCAACCGAATCTGGGGGTCGCAGCTGTCTGAGGCTTGAGTCCCGCCGGGAAAGTGGCACCAGAGCCCTCAAGACAGCAGCAGAGGTCCCAGGAGGCAAGTCCAGGCGCAGAGACTCGTGGACCCAAAGCTTGCTCCAGGGCCAGGAGGGGCTGCTGCGCTGACAGCCACGAGGCAGGCAGCCTTCGAGCTCCTCCAGTTGCCATCCTGCAGGCAGGGAGGACAGTGCCCAGACCACCCCGTGGGCTCCCCCAGCCTGCCAGGCTGATACTCTTACTCCAGTCACTGACAAGAGTCCCCATGCTCCAAGCTAGGTTGAAACAGTGCCCCAGGCCTCGGGGCACGTGCACCCCTGCAGGGCCACTCCTACACAACACCTGGGGATGGCTATTCCCACACACACCCAACTCACAGCACAACTTAAAAATGAAAGTCGGGAGATACCACCAGGAAACCAATGCTCAAGAAGCAACTCCAGGGTGACTATTCCTAGAGTTATTGCTACAGAACATCTTTACAAACATTTCCAGGGTGACTTCCTATTGCTGTTGGAAATCTTTAAAATTCTTCATTTTAAAATTAGTGTTTTTTTTTTTTTTTTTGAGACGGAGTCTCGCTGTGTCGCCCAGGCTGGAGTGCAGTGGTGCAACCCCTGCTCACTGCAAGCTCCGCCTCCCGGGTTCACGCCATTCTCCCGCCTCAGCCTCCGAGTAGCTGGGACTACAGGCGCCTGCCACCACGCCCGGCTAGTTTTTTGTATTTTTAGTAGAGACGGGGTTTCACCATGTTAGCCAAGATGGTCTTGATCTCCTGACCTCGTGATCCGCCTGTCTCGGCCTCCCAAAATGCTGGGATTACAGGCGTGAGCCACCGCGCCCAGCTAGTTTTTTGTATTTTTAGTAGAGACGGGGTTTCACCGTGTTAGCCAGGATGGTCTTGATCTCCTGACCTCGTGATCCACCCGCCTCGTGATCCATAAAATTAGCTTTTATTACACTGTCTCCCTATTCTACCAAGACTCTAGAAAACGAAACCATTACAAATTCCAATTCTATCTTATAGCAAGTTAGAAATACACACGTTTCCTCAAAGGATTCTACGTGTTTCCGTGGCGATATCCTTTCCATGCCCCATGCTACTGCCCACAACAGGGGAGGCTTTTCCAACCCAACCCAGAGACCCTGAGACAGGCCCCTAATGAATCGTCTGCCAATTCCATCTTCCATAAAAACAGTATTGAAAATGAGCTTATTCCAACCCAATCCAGGTACCCTGAGACAGGCTTGCCCTAACGGATCGTCTGCAAACTCCATCATTCCGTTAAAAACAGTACTGAAAATGAGTGTATTACCACTTTTTAAAAATTACTGTAAAGTGGACAGTGTTCAGTTCTGTGAATTTTGGCACAAATATTCCCATAATCACCATCATCACACAAGCAGAACAGTCCCACAGCCCCAAACCCACTCACTAGGCCTCATAAGCACATTGCCCATTCCCAGCAACCACCGTCTCCGCGTTCTCCCATCCCACGGGTCTGTCTGTTGCGAGCGTTGTCGGAGGAGTAGGTCACAGCAGAGCAGGCTCAGCCCAGCTCTTTCCTGGGCATCCTGCCTGGAGGTGCACCCACGGTGTCCTGCGATCAATAGCCCGGCCTCGGGGCTGCTGGGTGTTTATTATCCCATGTATGGCTGCGGCACATTGTAACCTGTTTTGGGCAACTATAGACAGTGCTATTAACATCTGGGCACAGTTTTTCTTGAACATCAGCTTGTTTTTCTAGGGTAAATACCCAGGAGTGGGGTCACCGGGCCCCACGTTTGTGTGAGTTCACTTTTGTAAGAAACGGCCGAGCTGTCTGCACCGTGCTGAACCCCAGCATCGCACAGGAGTCCTGACTGCCTGTCCTCACCAGCACCTGGGGCTGTCGGAAGACCTTAGTCAGGCGCTCCAGCAGGGGTGTGAACAAATTCACTGCGGCTTCGGTGCACATCTCAGTGCAACCAGTCACGCTGACGGTCATTTCAGATGCTCGGGCCATCCTCCCGTCCTTCTCAGAGAAGCATCTGTTCAGGTCTCTGCCCGCTTTTAAGTCAGGTGGTTTAATCTCTGTCATGAGCCGTGGGAGTCCTGTGCATTCTGGATACAAGTCCTTTGCCGGCTGCATGGTTCCTAGACATCTTCTCCCCACCTATAGAAAATGTGC
>NW_022680714.1:0-89552 GCF_009764315.1 Trachypithecus francoisi | reverse complement strand
CAATTGCTTCAAAGATAATAAAATACCTAGGAATCCAACTTACAAGGGATGTGAAGGAACTCTTCAAGGAGAACTACAAACCACTGCTCAGTGAAATAAAAGAAGACACAAACAATTGGAAGAACAATCAATGCTCATGGATAGGAAGAAGGAATATAGAGAAAAGGACCATACTGGCCAAGGTAATTTACAGAGTCAATGACATCTCCATCAAGTTACCAATGACTTTCTACACAGAATTGGATAAAACTGCTTTAAAGTTCATATGGAACCAAAAAAGAGCCCACATTGCCAAGACAATCCTAAGCCAAAAGAACAAAGCTGGAGGCATCAAGCTACCTGACTTCAAACTATACTACAAGGCTACAGTAACCAAAACAACATGGTACTGGTACTAAAACAAGGATATAGACCAATGGAACAGAACAGAGCCCTCAGAAATAATAGCACACATCTACAACCACCTGATCTTTGACAAACCTGACAAAAGCAAGAAATGGAGAAAGGATTCCCTATCTGATAAATGTTGCTGGGAAAATGGCTAGCCATAAGTATAAAGTGGAAACTGGATCCTTTCCTTACTCCTTATACAAAAATTAACTCAGGATTGATTAGAGACTTCACTATTAGACCTAAAACCATAAAAACCCTAGAAGAAAACCTAGGTAATATCATTCAGTACATAGGCATGGGCAAGGACTTCATGTATAAAACACCAAAGGCAATGGGAACAAAAGCCAAAATTGATAAATGGGATCTAATTAAACTAAAGAGCTTCTGCACAGCAAAAGAAACTACCATCAGAATGAACAGGCAACCTACAGAATGGGAAAAATATTTTGCAGTCTACTCATCTGACAAAGAGCTGATATCAAGACCTTACAAACAACACACAAATTTACAAGAAAAAAACAAACAAACCCATCAAAAAGTGGGCAAAGGATATGAACAGGCACTTCTCAAAAGAAGACATTTATACAGTCAGCAGACACATGAGAAAATGCTCATCATCACTGGCCATCAGAGAAATGCAAATCAAAACCACAGTGAGATACCATCTCACACCAGTTAGAATGGCAGTCATTAAAAAGTCATGAAACAACAGGTGCTGGAGAGGATGTGGAGAAATAGGGACACTTTTACACTGTTGGTGGGAATGTAAACTAGTTCAACCATTATGGAAAACAGTATGGCGATTCCTCAAGGATATGACCCAGCCATCCCATTACTGGGTATATACCCAAAGGATTATAAATCATGCTGCTATAAAGACACATGCACACGTATGTTTATTGCGGCACTATTCACAATAGCAAAGACTTGGAATCAACCCAAATGTCCATCAGTGACAGACTGGATTAAGAAAATGTGGCACATATACACCATGGAATACTATGCAGCCATAAAAAAGGATGAGTTCGTGTCCTTTGTAGGGACATGGATACAGCTGGAAACCATCATTCTCAGTAATCTATCACAAGAACAGAAAACCAAACACCACATGTTCTCACTCATAGGTGGGAACTGAACAATGAGATCACTTGGACTGAGGAAGGGAAACATCACACACTGGGGCCTATCATGGGGAGGGGGGAGTGGGGAGGGATTGCATTGGGAGTTATACCTGATGTAAATGATGAATTGATGGGTGCTGACAAGTTGATGGGTGCAGCACACCAACATGGCACAAGTATACATATGTAACAAACCTTCATGTTATGCACATGTACCCTAGAACTTAAAGTATAATAATAATAAAACATTGTACATTAAAAAAAAGTCAGGAAACAACAGGTGCTGGAGAGGATGTGGAGGAGTAGGAACACTTTTACACTGTTGGTGGGACTGTGAACTAGTTCAACCATTGTGGAAAACAGTGTGGTGATTCCTCAAGGATCTCGAACTGGAAATACCATTTGACCCAGCCATCTCATTTTGGGGATATACCCAAAGGATAATAGATCATGCTGCTATAAATACACATGCATAGGTATGTCTATTGCAGCACTCTTCACAATAGCAAAGACTTGGAATCAACACAAATGTCCATCAGTGACAGACTGGATTAAGAAAATGTGGCACATATACACCATGGAATACTATGCAGCCATAAAAAGAATGAGTTCAAGTCCTTTGTAGGGACATGGATGCAGCGGGAAACCATCATTCTTAGCAAAATATTGCAAGAACAGAAAACCAAACACCGCATGTTCTCACTCATATGTGGGAATTGAACAAAGAGATCACTTGGACACAGGAAGGGGAACATCACACACTGGGACCTATTGTGGGCAAGGTGGAGGGGGGACGGATAGCATTAGGAGCTATACCTAATGTAAATGATGAGTTAATGGGTGCAGCACACTAATATGGCACATGTATACATATGTACCAAAGCTGCACATTTTGCACATGTACCCTAGAACTTAAAGTATATATATATATATATATATATATATACAACTAGAAGGAAGATTTTTGAGAAACTGCTTTGTGATGTGTGCATTCATCTCAGAGAGTTTTACCATTCATTGAATTCAGCAGTTTGGAAACACGTTTTTTTTACATTCTATGAATGGGTATTTGGGAGCTCAGTGAAGCCAATGGTGAAAAAGGGAATATCTCATGATAAAACTAGAGGAAGGTGATCTGAGAAACTGCTGTGTGATGTGTGCATTCATGTCACTGAGTTAAACCTTCCCTTTCATCCAGCAGTTTGTAAACACTGTTTTTGTAGAATTTGCAAATGGCTATTTGGGAGCACATTGAGGCTTATGGTGAAAAAGGAAACATCTCCAGATAAAAACTAGAAAGAAGCCTTCTGAGAAATTGCTTTGGGATGTGTGCATACATCTCTCAGAGTCAAAACTTTCTTTGGATTTAGCAGTTTGGAAACCCTGTTTTTGTCCATTCTGTGAATGGACTTTGGCAGCTCATTGACGCCAGGTTAAAAACAAGAAGGAAGCTATCTGAGAAATCGCTTTATGATGTGTGCATTCATCTCACATACTGAAACTTTTCTTTTCATTCAGCTGTTTGGAAACCCTGTTTTTGAAGTATTTGCAGAGGGATATTTGGGAGCACATTGAGGCCTATGGTGAAAAAGGTGACATTTCTTGTAAAACGAGAAAGAAGCTTTCTGACAAACTGGTTTGTGATGTGTTCATTCATCTCACAGAGATAAACCTTTCTTTGTATTCTGCAGTTTGGAAACAGTTTCTGTAGATTCTGCAAAGGGATATTTAGGAGCACATTGAGGCCTATGGTGGAAAAGGGAAAAACTTCAGATAAAAACAAGGAAGATCATTCTGAAAAAATACTTTGTGATGTGTGCCTTCATCTCACATAATTAAAGTGTTCTTTGGATTCAGCATGTTGGAAACACTGATTTTGTCCATTCTACGAATGGACATTTGTGAACTTATAGAGGCCAATGGCAAAAAAGTGAAATCCCAGGAAGAAAACTAGAAGGAAACTATGGGAGAAACTACTTTGTGATGTGTGCACTCATCTCGCAGATTTAAATCTTTCTTTCATTCAGCAGTTTGGAAACACTGTTTTTGTGGAATCTTCGAAGGGATTCCTGTGAGGGCATTGAGGCTTATGGAGAAAAAGGAAATATCTTCAGAGAAAAACTAGAAAGAAGCTTTAGAAGAATCTGCTTTGTGATGTGTACATTCATCTCATAGAGCTAAGGTTTTCTCTTGATTGAGAGGTTGGAAAGACAGCTTTTTGGAGAATCTGTGAAGGGATATTTGGGAGCACATTTTGGACTACAGTTAAAAAGGAAACATCTTCAGATAAAAAATAGAAACTCTCTAAGAAACTGCTTTGTGATGTCTGCATTCATCTCACAGAGGTAAACCATTATTTTCATTCAGCAGTTCGGAAACACAGCTTTTGTGGAATCTGCAAAGGGATATTTGTGGGCACTTTGGGGACTATGGTGAAAAAGGAAGCCTCTTCAGATAAAAAGAAAAAGAAAATGATTTCTGAGAAACTGCTTTGTGATGTGCTTATTTATCTCACAGAGTTAAACATGTCTTTGGATTCAGCAGTTTGGAAACACTGTTTTTGTCCATTCTGCGAATGGACATTTCAGTGCTCACTGTGGCCAATGGCGAAAAATTGAATATCCCAGGATAAAAACTAGAAGGAAGCTCTATGAGAAATTGCTTTGTGATGTGAGCATTCATCTCACAGAGTTAAACCGTTCTTTTCATTCAGTACTTTGGATACAATGATTTTGGATAATTTAAGAAGGGATATTTGGGAGTGCATTGAGGACTATGGTGAAATAGGAAACATTTTCTGATAAAAACAAGAAAGAAGCTTTCTGAGAAACTGTGTCATGAGGTGTGCATTCTTCTCACAGATTTAAACCTTCCTTTGCATTCAGCAGTTTGGAAACAATGTTTCTGTCCATTCCACGAAGGGACATTGGGGGACTCACTGAGGCCAAAGGCAAAAAACCAGTATCCCAGGATAATAACTAGGAGAAAGCTATAAGAGAAACTGCTTTGTGATGTGGGTATTTATCTCACAAAATTAAACGTTACTTTGGATTTAAAACTTTGGAAACACTCTTTTTGCCCATTTTGCAAATGGACATTTGGGAGCTCATTGAGGCCAATGGTGAAAAAGCAAATATCCTATCATAAAAACTAGAAGGAAGATATCTGAGAAACTGCTGTGAAGGGTTTATTCACCTCACAGAGTTAAAACTTTGTTTGGATTCAGCAGTTGGAAACTGTTTTGTCCATTCTGTGAATGCACATTTATGACCGCTTTGAGGCCAATGGCAAAAAAGAAAATATCCCAGGGTAAAAACTAGAAAGAAGGTATCAGAGAAGCCACTTTGTGATGCATGCATTAATCTCACAGAGTTAAACCTTTCTTTCTTTTCAGCAGTTTGGAAATACAGTTTTTGTAGAAACTCCAAAGGGATTTTTTAGGAGGGCATTGAAGCCTATGGTGAAAAAGGAAACATCTTCAGAGAAAAACTAGAAATCAGCTCCCTGAAAAACAGCTTTATGATGTGTGCATTCATCTCACAGAGTTAAAGATTTCTTTTGATTGAGAAGTCTGGAAACACTGTTTTGTAGAATCTGCAAAGGGATATTTGGGAGCACATTTTGGCCTATGGTGAAAAAGAAATCATCTTCAGATAAAAACAAGAAAGTAGCTTTCTGAGAAACTGCTTTGTGATGTGTGCATTCACCTCACAGAGTTAAACTTTTCAGTCTGAAAACACTCTTTTCGTCCTTTTTGTGAATGAACATTTTTGATCTCCTTTAGGCAAACGGCAAAAAGTATAATATCCCAGGATGAAAACTACAAGGAAGCTATGTGAGAAACCTATCTGTGATGTTTGCATTCATCTCCTGGAGTTAGACCTTTCTTCTCAACAGTGGTTTGGAAACACTGTGTTTGTAGAATCTGAAGAGGGATTTTGGGGAGTGCATTGAGGCCTGTGGTGAAAAAGAAAACATCTTTAGATAAAAACAAGAAAGAAGCTTTCTGAGAAGCTACTTTGTGATGTGTTCATTCATCACACAGAGTTAAAGTTTTCTTTAGATTCAGCAGTTAGGGAACTCTATTTTTGTCCATTCTTTGAATGGACATTTAGGAGCTTTATGAGTCCAAAGGCAAAAAGAAAATATCCCAGGACAAAAACTAGAAGGAAATTGTCTGAGAAACTGCTTTGTGATGGAAGCTTTCATCTAGGAGAGATAAAACTTCTTTTTCATTCAGCAGTTTGAAAACACTGTTTTTCTAGAATCTGCAAAGGGATATTTGGGAGCTCATTGAGGCCTTTGGTGAAAAAGTAAACATCTTCAGATAAAACTAGAAAGAAGCTTTCTGAGATACTGCTTTGTGATGTGTGCATTCATCCCATAGCATCAAAACTTTCTTTGGATTCAGCAGTTTGTAAGCACTGTCTTGTCATTCCACTAATGGACTTGGGAGCTGATTGACAGAAATGTCCAAAAAGCGAATATCCCAGGATCAAAACTAGAAGGAAACTATCTGAGAAACTGCTTTGTGATGTGTGCATTCACCTCAGAGTTAAAACTTTCTTTCTATTCAGCAGTTTGGTAACACTGTTTCTTTTTTTCCATTCTGTGAATAGACATTTAGGAGCTCATTGAGGACAATTTCCAAAAAGCCAGTATTCCTGGATCAAAACTAGAAGGAAGCTATCTGAGAAATTGCCTTGTGATGGGTACATTCAACTCCCAGAGTTAAACCTTTCTTTTGATTCAGTAGTTTGGAAACAATGTTTTTGTAGAACCTGCAAAGGGATATTTGAGAACACATTGAAGCCTATAGTGAAAAAGGAAAAAATCTCAGATAAATACTAGAAAGAAGCTTTCTGTGAAACTGCTTTGTAATATCTGTATTCATCTCACAGAATTAAAACTATCTTTGGATTCACCAGTTTATACATTCTGTGAATGGATATTTGGGAGCTCATTGCAGCCAATGGGGAAAAAGTGAATATCCCAAGATAAAAACTAGAATGAAACTATCTTAGAAACCGCTTTGTGATCTGTGCATTCATCTCACAGAGTTAAACCTTTCTTTTTATTCAGCAGTTTTGAAATTCCTTTTTGTAGAATCTGTGAAGTGATATTTCGAAGGGCACTGAGGCCTAAGGTGAAAAAGGAAACATCTTCAGATAAAAACTAGAAAGATTATTTCTGAGATAATTTTTTGTGATGTGTGCATTCGTATCACACAGCTAAACCTTTCTTTGGTTTCAGCAGTTTGGAAACACTGTTTTTGTCCAGTCTGCGAATGGATATTTGGGACCTCATGAAGGTCAATGGTGAAAAAGGGACTATCCCTGTAGAAGAGGACTCTCTGAGAAACTGCTTTGTGATGTGTACATTCACTTTGCAGAGTTGACACTTTCTTTGCATTCAGCAGTTTGGAAACACTGTGGTATAATATGCAAAGGGATGTTTGGGAGCACACTGAGGACTATGGTGAAAAAGGAATCAACTACAAATAAAAAGTAGAAATAAGCTTTCTGAGAAACTGCTTTGTGATGTGTGCATTCATCTCACCGATTTAAACATTTCTTTGGATTCAGCAGGTTGGAAACACTGTTTTTGTCCATTTCGCAAATGGATATTTGGGAGATCATTGTGGCCGATGGTGAAAAAGTAAGTAACCCACGATAAAAACTAGAAGGAAGTGCTCTGAGAAATTGCTTTAGTTAAACCTTTCTTCTCATTCAACAGATGGAAACAGCCTTTGTGTAGAATCTGAGAAGGGATATTTGGAAGCCCATTGAGTCCTATTTTGAAGAATGAAGTATCTTCAGGTGAAAACAAGAAAGCTTTCTGAGAAACTGCTTTGTGATCCATGCATTCATCTCACAGAAATAAACCTTTCTTTGGATTCAGAAGATTGGAAACAGTGTTTTTGTCCATTTTGTGAAGCACATTTGGGAGCGTATTGAGGCCATTGGAGAAAAAGTGAATATCCCAGGATGAAAACTACAAGGAAGCTATGTGAGAAACTGCTTTGTGATGTGTTAATTCATCTCCCAGAGTTACACATTTCTTTTCAATTCAGCAGTTTGGAAACACTATTATTGTAGAGTCTTTGAAGGGATATTTGGGAGCTCATTGAGGCCCATGTTGAAAAGGAAATATCTTCAGAGAAAAACAAGAAGGAAACATTCTGAGAAACTGCTTTGTGATGTGTGCATTCATCTCAGAGAGTTAAAGCAATCTCTTGATTTAGCAGTTTGGATAAACTGTTTTTGTAGAATCTGTGAAGGGATATTTGGGAACCCATTTGGTCTATGGTGAAAAAGAAAACATCTTCTCATCAAAACAACAAAGAAGTTTTCTGAGAAAGTGCTTGGTAATGTTTACACTCATCTCACAGAATTAAACTTTTCCTTGAATTCAGCAGTTTGGAAACACTGTTTTGGTCCATTCTGTGAATGGACTTTGGGTGCTCCTTGAGGCTAATGGCAAGAAAGCGAATATCCCATGATAAAAACTAGAAGGAAGCTATATGAGAAACAGCTTTGTGATGTGTGCATTCATCTCAGAGAAATCAATCTGTCTTTTACTTCAGCAGTTTGGAAACACTGTTTTTCTAGAAGCTGCAAAGGGATATTTGGGAGTGCATTGAGGCCTATGGTGAAAACAGAATCATCTTCAGATAAAAACAAGAAAGAGAATTTCAGAGAAACTGCTTTGTGGTGTGTTCATTCATCTCACAGAGTTAAAACTTTCTTGCATTCGGCAGTTTGTAAACATTTTTTTTTTTGTCCATTCTGTGAATGGACATTTGGGAGCTCTTTGAGGGCAGTGGGTGAAAAAACGAATTTATCTCACAGAATTACACCTTTCTTTTCATTGAACAGTTTGGTAACACTGTTTTTGTAGAATCTGCAAAGGTGTATTTGGGAGCACATTGAGGCCTATGGTGAAAAAGAAAACATCTTCAGTTAAAAACAAGAAAGAAAGCTTCTGATGAACTGCTTTGTGATGCTTGCATTCAACACAGTGAATTAAACCTTCCTTTGGATTCAGAAGTTTAGAAACAGTGTTTTTTCCATTCTGCAAATGGAAATTTCAGAGCTCATTAAGGCCAATGGTGAAAAAGGGAATATCCCAGGATGAAAACAGGAAGGAAGCTATATGCGAATTAGCTCTATGAAGTATGCATTTTTCTCACAGAGTTACACCTTTCTTTTCATTTGGCAGTTTGGAAACACTGTTTTTGTAGAATCTGATAAGGGATATTTGGGAGTGTATTGAGGCTTATGGTGAAAAAAGAAACATCATCACATAAAAAGTAGAAAGAAGCTTTCTGATAAACTGCTTTGTGATATGTGCATTTACCTCATAGAGCTAAAATTTTCTTTGCATTCAACACTTTGGAAACACTGTTTTTCTACATTCTGCATATAGACATTTAGGAGTTCACTGAGGCAAAATGGGTAAAAGCGAATATCCAGGGTAAAAACTAGAAAGAATCTGTATAAGAAACCACTTTGTGATGTGTGCATTCATCTCACAGAGTTAAACTTTTCTTTTCATTGAACAGTTTGGATACAGTGATTTTGGAGAATCTGCGAAGGGCTATTTGGTAGTGCATTGAGGCCTGTGGTGAAAAAAGAAACATTTTCAGATAGAAACAAGAAAGAAGCTTTTTGATAAACTGCATTGTGACGTGTGCATTTTCTCACAGAGTTAAACCTTTCTTTGGATTCAGTAGTTTGGAGACACTGTTTTTGTCTCTTCAGCAAATGGACATTTGGGAGCTCATTGAGGCCAATGCAGACAATGAGAATATCCCCAGATAAAAATTAGAAGGAATCCATCTAAGAAACAGCTATTGATGTGTGCATTCACCTCACAGAAATAAACCTTTCTTTTGATTCAGCAGTTTAGAAACACTGTTTTACTCCATTCTGAGAATGGATATTTGGGAGCTCGTTAGGGCCAATGGTGAAAAAGGGAATATCGCATGATAAAAACTAGAAGGAAGCTATCTGAGCAACTGTTTTGTGATGCATGCATTCATCAAGGAGAGTTAAACCTTTCTTCTCGTTCAGCAGTTTGGTAAGACTGTTTTTGTAGAATCTGCAAAGGGATATTTGGGAGTACATTAAGGCATATGGTGAAAAATGAAACATCTTCAGGTAAAAACTTGAAGGAAGCTTTCTGAGAAACTGCTTTGTGATATGTGCATTCATCTCACAGAGTTAAAACTTTCTGTGTACTCAGCAGTTTGGAAACACTGTTTTTGTCCATTCTTCAAATGGACATTTGGGAGTAGTAGAGTGTGGCCAATGACAAAAAAATGAATATCCCAGGATAAAAATTGGAAGGAAGCTCTCTGAGAAGCTGTTTTGTGATGTGTACATTCATCTTGCAGAGTTAAACCTTTGTTTTTATTAAGCAGTTTGGAAACACTGTTTACATGGATCTGTGAAGGGATATTTTGGTGCATATTGAAGCCTATGGTGAAAAAGGAAGCATATTCAGATAAAAACAAGAAAGAAGGTTTCTGAAAAACTCCTTTGTGATGTGTGCATTCATCTCATAGAGTTAAAATTTTCTTTGGATTCAGCAGTTTGGTAACACTGTTTTTGTCCATTCTGTGAATGGATATTTGGTAGCCCATTGATGCCAATGGTGAAAAAGCAAATATCCCAGAATAAAAACGAGAAGTAACTGATCTGAGAAATACCTTTTTGATGTGTGCTTTCATCATGCAGAGTTAGAGCTTTCTTTTCACGGAGCACTTTTGGAACACTGTTTTTGCTGAATCTGCACAGTTAAACATCTATTTTCCTTCAGCAGTTTGGAACACTGTTTATGTAGACTCTCTGAAGGGATATTTTAGAGGGCATTGAGGACTATGGTGAAAAAAGAAACATCTTCAGATAAAAACTAGAAGAAAGCTGTCTGAGAAACCACTTTTTGTTGTGTGCATTCATCTCACAAAGTTAACCTTTCTTTTCATTCAACAGTTTGAAAGAACTGTTTTTGTAGAATCTGCAAAGTTATATTTGGGAGCTCAACGAGGCCTATAGTGAAAAATGAAACATCTTAGAATAAAAACTAGAAAGGTGCTCTCTGAGAAACTGCTTGTGAAGTGTGCGTTCATCTCACAGAGTTAAACCATTCTTTGTGTTCCTCAGTTTGGAAACAGTATTTTTTTCCACTCCGTGAAAGGACATTTCGGAGCCCATGGAGGCCAAGGCAAAAAAGCAAATATCCCAGGATAAAAACTAGACTGAAGTTATCTCAGAAACCATTTTGTGATGTGTGCATTCACCTTGCAGAGGTAGAATCATTTTCATTTATCAGTTTTGAAACACTGTTTTTGTAGAATCTCTGATGGGTTATTTGGGAGAGCATTGAGACCAAAGACGAAAAAGGAAATATACTCAGATAAAAACTAAAAAGAAGCTTTCTGAGAAACTGCTTTGTGTTGTGTGCATTCACCTCGCAAAGTTAAATATTTATTTTGATTCAGCAGTTTGGAGACACTGCTTTTGTCCATTTTGTGAATGGACATTTGGGAGCTCATTGAGACCAATGGTGAAAAGCAAATATCCCAAGATAAAAACTAAAAGGAAGCTCTCTGAGAAACCGCTTTGTGATATGTGCATTCATCTCACAGAGTAAAACTTTGCTTGTCATTCAACTGTTTGGAAACACTGTTTTTGTCCATTCGGCAAATTGACATTTGGGAACTCATTGATTACAATTGCAAAAATGTGAATATCACAGGATAAAAACTAGAAGGAAGCTATCCAAGAAACTGCTTTCTGATGTGTGCATTCATCTTGCAGAGTTAAACTTTTCTTTCCATTCAACAATCAGGAAACACTGTTTTTGTAGAATCTGAGAAGGAATATTTGGGAGTGATTTGAGGCCTATGGTGAAAAAGGAAGGAACTAGAAAAATTATTTCTGGAAAACTGCTTTATGAAGTGTGCATTCATCTCACAGTGTAATCCTTTCTTTGGATTCAGCAGTTTGCAAGCACTTTTTAATGTCCATTTTGCTAATGGACATTCGGGAACTCATTGAGGCCAATGGCAAAAAGAAAGGAATATCTCTGGATAAAAACTAGAAGGAAGTTAAGTGAGAAACTGTTTTGGTATGTGTGCATTCACTTTGCAGAGTTAAACCTTACTTTTCATACAGCAGTTTGGAAACACTCTATTAGTCCATTCTGCAAAAGGACATTTGGGAGCACATTGAGGCCAATGTCAAAAAAGCAAATATCCCAGGATAAAAGCTAGACTGAATCTCTCTGAGAAACTGCTTTGTTATATGTTTGTTTATCTTGCAAAGTTAAACCTGTCTTTTCATTCAGCAGATTGGAAACAGTGTTGTTGAACAATCTGCGAAGGGATATTTGGGAGCACCTTGAAGGCTATGGCGAAAAAGGAAATCACTTCATATAAAAACTCGAAATAAGCCTTCTGAGAAACTGTTTGAGATGTGTGTATTCATCTCATGGAGTTAAAACTTTCTAATGATTCAGCAGTTTGGAAACACTGTTTTTGTCTATTCTGTGAAAGGACATTTGGGAGGTCAGTGAGGCCAATGGAGACAATGCTAATATCCCAGGATGAACATTAGAAGGAATCCATCTGAGAAACAGCTTTGTGACGTATACATTCACCTCACAGAAATAAAACTTTCTTTTGATCCAGCAGTTTGGTAACATTGTTTTTCTCCATTCTGTGAATGGACATTTTTGAGCTCATTGAGGCTAATGGCGAAGAAAGGAATATTGCATGATAAAAACTAGAAGGAAGCTACCTGAGCAACCACTTTGTGATGTATGCATTCGTCACGCAGAGTTAAAGATTTCTTTCATTTAGCAGTTTGGAAACACTGCTTTTGTAGAATCTGCAAAGGAATACTTGGGAGCACCTTGAATTCTATGGTGAAAAAGTAAATACGTTCAGATGTAAACTAGAAAAAAGCTTTCTGAGAAACTGCTTTGTAATGTGTGCATTCATTTCACAGATTTAAAATTTTCTTTTGACTTATCAGTTTGGAAACAGTTTTTGTCCATACTGAGAATGTACATTTGGGAGCTCATTGAAGAATATGGTGAGAAAACGAATATCCCAGGATAAAAACAAGAAGGAATCTATCTGAGAAACTGCTTTGTGAAGTGTGCATTCATCCTACTCAGTTAAACCTTTCTTTCATTCAACAGTTTGGAAACACTGTTTTGGTAGAATTCGTGATGGGATATTTGAGAGCCCATTGAGGACTATGCTGAGAAAGGAAATATCTTCAGATAAACCTAGAAAGAAATTTTCTTATAAACTGATTTGTGACATGTGCATTATTCCCACAGAGTCAAAACTTCGTTAAAATTCAACAGTTTGGAAACTTTTTTTTTCCATTCCACGAATGGACTTTGGGAACTCATTTACACAAATGGAGAAAAAGTGAATATCTCAGGATAAAAACTAGAAGCAAGCTATCTGAGAAACCATTTTGTGATGTGTGCATTCACCTCACAGAGGTAAACCTTTCTATTCATTCAGAATTTTGGAAAGACTGTTTTTGTAGAATCTGTGAAGGGACATTTGGTAGTTCTTTGATGCCTATGGTCAAAAGAGAATCAAATTCAGATCAAAACAAGAAAGAAACTTGCTGAGAAACTGCTTTGTGATGTGTTCATTCATGTACAGAGTTTAACCTTTCTTTGGATTCAGCAGTTTGGAAACACTGTTTTTGTCCATTCTGTGAATGGACATTTAGGAGTTCATTGAGGCCAATGGCAAAAAAGTCAATATCCCAGGATAAAAGCTAGGAGGAAGCTACCTGAGAAACCACTTTGTGATGTGTGCATTCATCTCACAGAGTTAAACTTTCTTTACATTCAACAGTTCGGAAACACTCTTTCTGTAGAATCTGCAAAGGGATATTTGCGACTGCAATGAGGCCGATGGTGAAAGAGGAAATATCGTCAGATAAAAACTACAAAGAAGTTTCACGAGACACTGCTTTGTGATGTGTGCACTCATCTCTCAGAAGCACTGTTTTTGTAGAATCTGAAAAGGAATAATGGGGAGTGCATTTAGGCCTATGTTGGAAAAGGAAATATATTGAAATAAAAACTAGAAAGAAGACTTCTGAGAACCTACTTTGTGATGTTTGCATTTATCTCACAGATTTGAAACTTTTTTGGATGCAGCAATTTGGAAACACTGTTTTTGTCCATTCTACAAGTGGACATTTGGGAGTTCTTTGAGGCCGATGGCCAAAAATGAATGTCCAAGGATAAAAACTAGAAGGAAGCTATCTGAGCAACTGCTTTGTGATGTATGCATTCATCTCACAGAGTTAAACATTCCTTTTCTCTCAGCTGTTTGGAAGCACTGTTTTTGTAGAATCTGTGTTGGCATATATTGCAGCATATTAAGGTCTATGGTAAAAAAAAGGAAGTATCTTGAGATAAAAACTAGAAAGAAGCTATCTAAGAAACTGTTTGGTGATGTGTGCATTCATCTCACAGAGGTAAACATTTCTTTGGATTTAGCAATTTAGAAACATCTTTTTTGTCCATTTTGTGAATGGACATTTGGGAACCCATTGAGGCTGATGGCAAAAAAGAGAATATCTTAGGATAAACACTAGAAAGATGCTATCTGAGAAACCACTTTGTGATCTGTGCATTCAGCACACAGAGTTAAACATTTCCTTTCATTTGTCAGTTTGGCAACACCTTATTTGTAGAATCTGTGAAGGTATATATTGGAACACATTGAGGACTATGGTGAAAAAGGAAAGATCTTCACATAAAAAGTAGAAAGAAGCTTTGTGAGAAACTGCTTTGTGGTTTGTGCCTTCATCTCACAGAGTTAAATTTTTCTTTGGATTCAGCAGTTTGGTAACACTGTTTTTGTCCATTGTGCAAATGGACATTTAGGAGCTCATGTGGCCCATGGTGAAAGAGCAAATATCCCAGGATAAAAACTAGAAGTAAGTTATATGAGAACTGCTTTCTGATGTGTGCATTCATCTCGTGGAGTTAAACCTTTCCTTTCATTCGGCAGTTTGGAAATGCATTTAGTTAAATCTGTGAAGGGATATTTGGGAGCACATTGAGGCCCATGGTGAAAAAGGAAACTTCTTAACGTAAAAAGTAAAAGGAAGCTTTGTGAGACACTACTTTGTGATGTGTGCATTCATCTCACAGAGTTAAACCATTGCTTGGATTCAGGAGTTGGGAAACACTGTTTGTGTCAATTCTGCAAATGGACATTTGGGAGCTCACTATGGCCAGTTGTGAAAAAGTGAATATCCCAGGATAAACACTAGAAGGAAGCTATCTGAGAAACCATTTGTGATGTGTGCATTCATCTTGCAGAAACAATTAAACCTTTCTTTTCATTCAGAAGTTTGTAAACACTATTTTTGTAGAATCTGTGAAGGGATATTTGGGTGCACATTGAGGGTTACGGTGAAAAAGGAGACATCTTCTGACAAAAATAAGAAAGAAGCTTTCTGAGAAACTGCTTTGTGATGTGTGCATTCATCTCACAGAGTTTTCTTTGGTTTAAGGAGTTAGGAAACTGTTATTGTCTTTTCTACAAATAGACTTTGGGGGCCCATCAAAGACAAATGTGAAAAAGTGAATATTCCAGGATAAAAACTAGAAGGAAGCTATCTTAGAAATCACTTTGTAATATGTGTATTCATCTCACAGTTAATTCAGATGTTTGGAAACACTGTTTTTGTAGAATCTGCAAAGAGATATTTGGGATCAAATTTTGGCCTATGGTGAAAAATGAAACATCTTCACATATTAAGTAGAAAGATGCTTTCTGAGAAACTGCTTTGTGATGTCTGCATTCATCTCAGAGAGTTAAACTTTTTTTGGATTCAACATTTTGTGAATATATTTTTACATTCTATGAAAGGACATTTGGGAGCTCCTTGAGGCCAATGGCAAAAAGTGAATATCCCAGAATGAAAACTAGAAGGAAGCTATCTGAAAAACCGTTTTGTCATGTGTGCCTTCATCTCACTGAGTTAAACTTTTCTTTTCATTCAGCAGTTTGGAAACACTGTTTTTGTAGAAACTTTGAAGTGATATTTGGGAGCGCATTGAGACCTATTGTGAAAAATTATATATCTTAAATTAAAACTAGAAAGAAGATTTCTGAGACACTGCTTTGTGATGTGTGTATTCATCTTGGATAGGTAAACCATTCTTTGGATTCAGCTGTTTGTAAACACTGTTTTTTTCCATTCTGCGAAAGGACATTTGGATGCTAATTGAGGCCTATGGTGAAAAAGGGTGTATCGCAGAATGAAAATTAGAAGGTAGCTATCTGAAATACCGTTTTGTGATGTGTGCTTTCATCTCACAGAGTTAAACTTTATTTTCATTCAGCAGCTTGGAAACACTGTTTTTGTAAAATCTGTGAAGGGTTATTTTGGAGCACATTTAGGTCTGTGGTGAAAGAGGAAACATCTTCATATAAAAAGTACAAAGAAGCTTCCTAATGAACTGCTTTGTGATGCATGCTTTCATCACACAGAGTTAAAGTTTTCTTTGGATTCAGCAGTTTGGAAACACTGTTTTTGTCCATCTGTGAAAGGACTTTGTTGGCTCATGGAGGCCAATGGCGAAAGAGTGAACACTCTAAGTTAAACACTAGAAGAAAGCTATCTGAGAAGCTGCTTTGTGATATGTGTATTTTTCTCACTGAGCTAAACCTTTATTTTCATTGAGCAGTTTGGAAACGTTGTTTTTGTAGAATCTACAAACGGATATTTGGGAGCACACTGAGGCCTATGGTAAAAAAGGAAATAGCTCAAATTAAAAAAAAGAGAAGATTTCTGAGAGACTGCTTTGTAATGTTTGCATTCATCTCAGAGAAGTAAACCATTCTTTGGATTCAGCTATTTGGCAACACTGTTTTCACAGAATGGACATTTGGGAGTTCATTGGGGAATGGACATTGGGAGCTCATTGGGGCCAATGGTGAAAAAAGAAAAATCTGAGGACAAACACTGGAAGGAAGTTATCTGATAAACTGCTCAGTGATATGTATATTCGTCTCTCAGAGATAAACCTTTCTTTTCATTCAACAGTTTGGAAGCACTGTTTTTGTGGAATCTACGAAGGGATATTTTGGAGAGCATTGAGGCCTATGTTGAAAATGGAAATAATTTCAGATAAAAACTAGAAAGAAGCTTTCAAGAAACTGCTTTGTAACATGTACATTCATTTCACAGAATTAAAACTAACTTTGAATTCAGCAATTTGGAAATGCTGTTTTTGTCTTTTCTGAGAATGGACATTTGGGAGCTCATTGAGGCCAATGGAAAAAAGCAAATATCCCAGGAGAAAAATTAGAAGGAAGCTATCTGATATACCACTTTGTCATGTGTGCATTTATCTCACAGAATTAAACCTTTCTTTTCATCTAGCAGTTTTGAAACACTTTCTGTAGAATCTGCAAAAGGATATATGAGAGCACTTTGAGGACTATGGTGATAAAGGAAACATCTTCACATAAAAAGCAGAAAGAAACTTTCTGGGAAACTGCTTTGTTATGTGTTCAGTCATCTCACATAGTTAAACATTTATTTGAATTCAGCAGTTTGGAAACAGTTTTTATCTATTCTGCAAATTGACTTTGGAAGTTCATTGAGGCCAATGGTGAAAAAGTGAATATCCCAGGAAAAAAACAAGGAGTAACCTTTCTGAGAAACTGCTTTGTGAAATGTGCCTGCATCTATTAGAGTTAAAACTTTCTTTTCATTCAGCAGTTTGGAAACACTGTTTTTGTAGAATCTGTGAAGTGATATTTGGGAGCAAATTGAGCCTTATTGTGAAAAAGGAAATATCTATAGATATAAACTAGAAGGAACCATTCTGGGAAACTCTTTTGTGATGTGTGAATTCATCTCACAGAGTTAATCCATTCTTCAGTTTCAGCAGTTTGGAAAAACTGCTTTTGTCCATTCTGCAAAAGGACATTTTGGAGCTCATTGATATCAATGGCAAAAAAAGTGCATATCCCAGGAAAAAAACTAGAAGGAAGCTATTTGAGCAACCACTTTGATGTGTTCATTCACCACATAGAATTAAATCTCTCTTTTCATTCAGCAGTGTGGAAATACTGTTTTTGTAGGCTCTACGAAGGTGTATCTGAGAGCTCCTTCAGGCCTATGGTGAAAAAGGAAATATCCTCAGATAAAAACAAGGAAGAAGCTCTCTGAGAACATGCTCTCTGATGTGTGTATTCATCTTACAGTGTTAACATTTCTTTGGATTAGGCAGTTTGGAAACATTGTTTTTGTCCATTCTGCGAATGGACATTTGGGAATTCAATGAGGCCAATGTCAACAAACAATATCACAAGATAAAACCTACAAGGAAGCTATCTCAGAAACCATATTGTGATGTATGTATTCATCTTGCAGGGTTAAACCTTTCTTTTCATTCAACAGTTTGGAAACACTCTTTTTGTGGAATCTGCGAAGGGATATTTTGGAGAGCATTGAGGCCTATGTTGAAAATGGAAACAACTTCAGATAAAAACTAGAAAGAAGCTTTTGAGAAACTGCTTTGTAACATGTACGTTCATTTCACAGAGTTAAAACTAACTTTGAATTCAGCAATTGGAAATGCTGTTTTTGTCCATTCTGCGAATGGACATTTGGGAACTCATTGAAGCCAATGGCAAAAAAGCACATATCCAAGGATAAAAACTAGAAGGAACTATCTGAGAAACTGCTTTGTGACATGTGC
This sequence comes from Trachypithecus francoisi, assembly GCF_009764315.1. Taxonomy (NCBI): domain Eukaryota; kingdom Metazoa; phylum Chordata; class Mammalia; order Primates; family Cercopithecidae; genus Trachypithecus; species Trachypithecus francoisi. Next base: position 71,262 of record NW_022680714.1, on the reverse strand, counting down.
ATTCATCTCGGAGAGTTAAGCCTTTCTTTTCATTCAGCAGTATGGAAACACTGTTTTTGTAGAATCTCCAAAGGGATGCCTGAGAGCAAATGGGCCTATTGTGAAAAGGAAACATCTTCAGATAAAAAAGAGAAAGAAGTTTTCTGAGAAGCTACTTCTGATGTTTGCATTCATCTCACAGAGTTAAACCTTTCTTTGTATTCAGCAGTTTGGAAACACTGCTTTTGTCCATTTGGGAGCACATTAATTTCAGTGACAAAAAAGCGAATATCCCATAATAAAAACTAGAAAGAAGCTATCTGAGAAACTGCTATGTGATGAGTGCATTCATCTTGCAGAGTTAAAACTTTCTATAGATTCAGCTGTTTGGAAACACTGTTTTTGTTCATTCTGTGAAGGGACATTTGGGATATCATTGAGGCCAATGGCGAAAAAGGGAATATCCCAGGATTAAAAAAAAAAAAAAAAGGAAGTTATCTGAGGAACCACTTTGCAATGTGTGCATTCAACTCGCAGAAGTAAAACTTTCTTTTCATAAGCAGTTTGGAAACACTGTTTTTGTAGAATCTGTGAGGGGATATATTGGAGTGCATTGAGGCTTATGGTGAAAAAGGAAACATCTTCAGATAAAAACAAGAGAGAAGCTTTCTGTGAAGCTGCTTTGTGATGTGTGCATTCATCTGACAGAGTTAAACCATTCTTTGGATTCAACAGTTTAGAAACATTGTGTTCACTCTGCAAATGGACATTTTGGAGCTCATTAATGTCTATGTCAAAAGAGCAAATATCCCAGGATAAAAAGTAGAAGGACGCTTTCTGAGAAACCACTTTTGATGTGTGCATTCATCTTGCAGAGTTAAAACTTTCATTTCATTCAGCAGTTTGGAAACACTGTTTTTATATAATTTGCAAAGTGGTACATGGGAGCAAATTGACACCTATGGTGAAAAAGGAAATATTTTCAGATTAGAAACTAGAACAGCTTTCTGAGAAACTGCTTTCTGAGGTGTGCATTCATCTAACAGGGATTAAACTTTCTTTCAGTTCAGCAGTTTGGAAACACTGTTTGTGTCCATTCACAGAATGGACATTTTTGAGTTCATTGAGGCCAATGGCAAATATTCAAATATCCCAGGATAAAAACTAGAAGGAAGTTATCTGTGAAACCACTTTGTGATGTGTGCCTTCACTTCGCAGAGTTAAAACTTTCTATTCATTCGGTACATTAGAAGCACTATTTTGTAGAATCTGGAAGGGACATTTGGAGCACATTGGGGTCAATGGTGAAAAAGCAAATATTCCAGGAGAAAAACTAGAAGGAATCTAGCTGAGAAGCTGCTTTTTGATGTGTACATTCTTCACACAGAGTTAAACCTTCCTTTTCATTCAGCAGTTTCGAAACACTGCTCTTTTTAAAGAATCTGCCAAGGGATATGTGACAGGGAATGGAGGTCTCTGGTGAAAAAGCTAACATCTTCAGATAACAATTAGAAAGAACCTTTCAGAGAAACTGCCTCATTGTGTATGCATTCACCTCACAAAGTCAAACCTTTCTTCAGATTCAGCAGTGTGGAAACACTGTTTATGTTCATTCTGTGAAAGGATATTTGGGAGTTCACCGAGACCAAATGAAAAAATGAGAATAGCCGAGGACAAAAGCGTGAAAGAAGCAATCTGAGAAACTGCTTTGTGATGGGTGCATTCCACTTGGAGAGTTAAAACTTCCTTTGGATTCAGCAGTTTGGAAACACTGTTTTTGTCCATTCTGCAAATGGATATTTGCCAGTTCATTGAGGTCAATGGCCAATAAGGGAATAGCCGAGGAAAAAACAAGAAGGAAGCTGTCTGAGAAACCTTTTTGTGATGTGTGCATTCATTTCACAGATTTAAACCTTTCTTTTTATTCAGCAGTTAGGAAACACTGTTTTTGTAGAGTCTACAAAGGGACAGTTTGGGGCACATTGAGACCTGTGGGGAAAAATTAAACATCTTCAGATAAAATCCAAAAAGATTCTTACTTCATAGAGGCCTATGGTGGAAAAGGAAACATCTTCAGATAAAAACTAGAAAGAAGCTTTCTGAGAAACTGCTTTGTGATGTGTGCATTCATCTCACCGAGTTAAACCTTTCTCTGGATGCAGCCATTTGGAAACACTGTGTGTGTCTATTCTGCAAATGGACATTTTGGGAGCTCATTATGTTCAATTGTGAAGAAGTGAACATCCCAGGATAAAAAACTGGAGGGAAGTTATCTGAGCAACTGCTTTTGATGGGTACATTTATCTCACAGAGATAAAACATTCTTTTCAGTCATCCGTTTGAAAACACTGTTTTTGTAGAGTCCTCAAAGGAATATTAGGGAGCACATTGAGGTCTATGGTGAAAAAATATCTTCAGAAAGAAAACAGAAAGAAGTTCTCTGAGAAACCGCCTTCTGATGAGTGCATTCTTTTCACAGACTTATACATTTCTTTGGATTCAGCAGTTTGGAAACACTGTTTTTGTCCATTCTACAAATGGACATTTGAGATTTCATTGAGGTCAATGTCATAAAAGTGAATATTCCAGGATTAAAAACAAGAAGGAAACTGTCTGGGAAACTGCTTTTTGAAGTGAGTATTCATCTTGCAGTGTTAAACCTTCTGCAGTTTGGAAACACTGTTTTTCTAGAATCTGTGAAGGAATAATTGGGATCGCTTTGAGGCCTATGTTGAAAAAGGAAAAAAAATTCACATAAAAAACAGAAAGAAGCTTTCTGAGAACTGATTTTGGATGTGTGCATTCTTCTCACATAATTAAACCTTTCTTTGGATTTAGCTGTTTGGAAGCACTGTTTTTGTTCATTCTGGGTTTTGACATTTGGGAGCTCATTGAGGCCACAGGCAAAAAAGCGAATATCCCAGGATAAAAACTAGAAGGATGCTATCTCAGGAACCACCTTTGATGTGTGCATTATCTCACAGATATAAACCATTCTTTTAATTCAGTAGCTTGAAAGCACTGTTTTTGTAGAGAATTCAAAGGAATATCAGGGAGTGCATTGAGGCCTATGGTTAAAAAAAAACCTTCAGATAAAAAACAGAAAGAAGATTTCGAGAAACTGCTTGTGATGTGTGCATTCTTCTCACAGAGTTAAACCATTCTTTGGATTCAGCAGTTTGGAAACACTGTTTTTGTCCATTCTGCGAATGCATATTTGGGATTTCATTGAGGCCAATGGCATAAAACCAAATATCCCAGGTTAAAAAGTATGAGGAAGCTATCTGAGAAACCACTTTGTGATGTGTGCATTCATCTCGCCAAGTTAAACCACTCATTTCACTCAGCAGATTGGAAACAGTGTTTTTGTAGAAGCTGTGAAGGGTTATTTTGGAGCACATTGAGGCCTATGGTGAAATGGGAAATATCTTCAGATAAAAACAAGAAAGAAGCTTTCTGAGAAACTGCTTTCTAATGTGTGCATTCATCTCACAGAAGTATAGCTTTCTTTGGATTCAGCAGTTTGGAAACACTCTATTTGTCCATTCTACAAATGGACATTTGGGAGCTCATTGAGGCCAGTGGAAGAAAGGCAAATATCCCAGGATAAAAACTAGAAGGAAGCTATCTGAGAAATGCTTTGTGATGTGGGCATTCAACTCACAGATGTAAAATTTTCTTTTCATTCTGAAGTTTGGAAACACTGTTTTTGTTGAATCTGCAAGGGATACTTGTGAGTGCATTGAGGGCTGTGATGAAAAATGAAACACCTTCAGATAAAACTAGAAAGAAGCTTTCTGGGCCGGGCGCGGTGGCTCAAGCCTGTAATCCCAGCACTTTGGGAGGCCGAGACGGGCGGATCACGAGGTCAGGAGATCGAGACCATCCTGGCGAACACTGTGAAACCCCGTCTCTACTAAAAAATACAAAAAACTAGCTGGGCGAGGTGGCGGGCGTCTGTAGTCCCAGCTACTCGGGAGGCTGAGGCAGGAGAATGGCGTGAACCCGGGAGGCGGAGCTTGCAGTGAGCTGAGATCCGGCCACTGCACTCCAGCCCCCGGCGACAGAGCAAGACTCCGTCTCAAAAAAAAAAAAAAAAAAAAAGAAAGAAGCTTTCTGCCAAACTGCTATGTGATGCATGCACTCATCTCACCAAAATAAACTTTTCTTTGGTTTCAGCAGTTTGGAAACACTGTTTTTGTCCATTCTGCAAATGGACATTTGGGATCTGAGTGAGGTCAATGGTGAAAAAAAAATCCCAGGATGAAAGCTAGAACAAAATTTCTGAGAGATCACATTGTGATGTGTGCACTCATTTTCCAGAGTTAAATCTCTCTTTTCCTTCAGCAGTTTGGAAACAATCTTATGTAGAATCTGGGAAGGGATATTTGGGAGCACATTGAGTCCTATGGTGAAAAAGGAAACATCTTCACATAAAAACCAGAAAGAAGTTTTCTGAGAAACTGAGCTGTGATGTGTGCTTTCAACTAACAGAGATAAAACTTTCTTTTGATTCAGGAGTTTGGAAACACATTTTTTGTTCATTCTGTGTATGGAAATTTGGAAGCTCATTGAGGCCAATGGCAAAAAAGCGAATATCCCAGGATAAAAACTGGAAGGAAGCTATTTGAGAAACTGTATTGTGATGTGTGCATTCATCTCCCAGAGGTAAATCTTTCTTTTCATCCAGCAGTTTGGAAACACTGGTTTTGTATAATCTGTGAAGGAATGTTACGGTGAGCATTGAGTCCTATGGTGAAAAAGGAAACATATTCAGATAAAAACTACAAAGACGTTTCTTAGAAACTGCTTTGTGATGTGTGCATTCACGTCAAAGAGTTAAACCTTTCTATCATTTCATCAGTTTTCAAACACTGTTTTTGTCCATTCTGTGAATGGACATTTGGGAGCTCATGGAGGACAATGGTGAAAAGACAAATCTCTCAGGATAAAAACTAGAGGGAAACTCTCTGGGAAACTGCTTTGTGATGTGTGAATTCATCTCACAGAGTTAATACTTACTTTTCTTTTTTTTTATTATACTTTAAGTTCTAGGGTACATGTGCATAACGTGCAGGTTTGTTACATATGTATACTTGTGCCATGTTGGTGTGCTGCACCCATCAACACGTCAGCACCCATCAATTCATCATTTACATCATGTATAACTCCCAATGCAATCCCTTCCTCCTCCCCTCCCCATGATAGGCCCCAGTGTGTGATGTTCCCCTTCCCGAGTCCAAGAGATCTCATTGTTCAGTTCCCATCTATGAGTGAGAACATGCAGTGTTTGGTTTTCTCTTCTTGTGAGAGTTTGCTAAGAATGATGGTTTCCAGCTGCATCCATGTCCCTACAAAGGACGCAAACTCATCCTTTTTTATGGCTGCATAGTATTCCATGGTGTATATGTGCCACATTTTCTTAATCCAGTCTGTCACAGATGGACATTTGGGTTGATTCCAAGTCTTTGCTATTGTGAATAGTGCCACAATAAACATACGTGTGCATGTGTCTTTGTAGTAGAATAATTTATAATCCTTGGGTATATACCCAGTAATGGATGGCTGGGTCATATGGTACATCTAGTTCTAGATCCTTGAGGAATTGCCATACTGTTTTCCATAATGGTTGAATTAGTTTACAATCCCATCAACAGTGTAAAAGTGTTCCTATTTCTCCACATCCTCTCCAACACCTGTTGTTTCCTGACTTTTTAATGATTGCCATTCTAACTGGTGTGAGATGGTATCTCATTGTGGTTTTGATTTGCATTTCTCTGATGGCGAGTGATGATGAGCATTTTTTCATGTGTCTGTTGGCTGTATGAATGTCTTCTTTTGAGAAATGTCTGTTCATATCCTTTCCCCACTTTTTGGTGAGGTTGTTTGTTTTTTTCTTGTATATTTGTTTGAATTCTTTGTAGATTCTGGATATTAGCCCTTTGTCAGATGAGTAGGTTGCAAAAATGTTCTCCCATTCTGTAGGTTGCCTGTTCACTCTGATGGTACTATCTTTTGCTGTGCAGAAGCTCTTTAGTTTAATTAGATCCCATTTGTCAATTTTGGCTTTCGCTGCCGTTGCTTTTGGTGTTTTAGACATGAAGTCCTTGCCCATGCCTATGTACTGAATGGTACTACCTAGATTTTCTTCTAGGGTTTTTATGGTATTAGGTCTAACACTTAAGTCTCTAATCCATCTTGAATTAATCTTCGTATAAGGGGTAAGGAAAGGATCCAGTTTCAGCTTTCTGCTTATGGCTAGCCAATTTTCCCAACACCATTTATTAAATAGGGAATCCTTTCCCCATTTCTTGTTTTTGTCATGTTTGTCAAAGATCAGATGGCTGTAGATGTGGGGTATTATTTCTGAGGACTCTGTTCTGTTCCATTGGTCTATATCTCTGTTGTGGTACCAGTACCATGCTGTTTTGCTTACTGTAGCCTTGTAGTATAGTTTGAAGTCAGGTAGCGTGAAGCCTCCAGCTTTGTCCTTTGACTTAGGATTGTCTTGGCAATGCGGGCTCTTTCTTGGTTTCATATGAACTTTAAGCAGTATTTTCCAATTCTGTGAAGAAAGTCATTGGTAGCTTGATGGGGATGGCATTGAATCTATAAATCACCTTGGGCAGTATGGCCATTTTCACGATATTGATTCTTCCTATCCATGAGCATGGTATGTCCTTCCATTTCTTTGTCTCCTCTTTGATTTCACTGAGCAGTGGTTTGTAGTTCTCCTTGAAGAGGTCATTTACATCCCTTGTAAGTGGATTCCTAGGTATTTGATTCTCTTTGAAGCAATTGTGAATGGAAGTTGATTCCTGATTTGGCTCTCTGCTTGTCTGTTACTGGTGTATAAGAATGCTTGGGATTTTTGCACATTAATTTTGTATCCTGAGACTGCTGAAGTTGCTTATCAGCTTAAGGAGATTTTGGGCTGAGATGATGGGGTTTTCTACATATACAACCATGTCATCTGCAAACAGGGACAATTTGACTTCTTCTTTTCCTAACTGGACACACTTGATTTCTTTCTCTGGCCTGATTCCCCTAGCCAGGACTTCCAACACTATGTTGAACAGGAGTGGTGAGAGAGGGCATCCCTGTCTTGTGCCAGTTTTCAAAGGGAGTTTTTCCAGTTTTTGCCCATTCAGTATGATATTAGCTGTGGGTTTGTCATAAATAGCTCTTATTATTTTGAGGTACGTTCCATCAATACCGAATTTATTGAGCGTTTTTAGCATAAAGAGCTGTTGAATTTTGTCAAAAGCCTTTTCTGCATCTATTGAGATAATCATGTGGTTCTTGTCTTTGGTTCTGTTTATATGCTGGATTATGTTTATTGATTTGCATGTGTTGAACCAGCCTTGCATCCCAGGGATGAGACCCACTGGATCATGGTGGATAAGCTTTTTGATGTGCTGCTGAATGCGGCTTGCCAGTATTTTATTGAGGATTTTTGCATCGATGTTCATCAGGGATATTGGTCTAAAATTCTCTTTTTTTGTTGTGTCTCTGCCAGGCCTTGGTATCAGGATGATGTTGGCCTCATAAAATGAGTTAGGGAGGATTCCCTCTTTTTCTATTGATTGGAATAGTTTCAGAAGGAATGGTACCAGCTGCTCCTTGTACCTCTGGTAGAATTCAGCTGTGAATCCATCTGGTCCTGGACTTTTTTTGGTGGGTAGGCTATTAATTGTTGCCTCGATTTCAGAGCCTACTATTGGTCTATTCAGGGATTCAACTTCTTCCTGGTTTAGTCTTGGGAGAGTGTAAGTGTCCAGGAAATTATCCATTTCTTCTAGATTTTCTAGTTGATTTGCATAGAGGCATTTATAGTATTCTCTGATGGTTGTTTGTATTTCTGTGGGGTCAGTGGTGATATCCCCTTTATCATTTTTTATTGCGTCTATTTGACTCCTCTCTCTTTTCTTCTTTATTAGTCTTGCTAGCGTTCTGTCATTTTGTTGATCTTTTCAAAAAACCAACTCCTGGATTCATTGATTTTTTGGAGGGTTTTTTGTGTCTCTATCTCCTTCAGTTCTGCTCTGATCTTAGTTATTTCTTGCCTTCTGCTAGCTTTTGAATGTGTTTGCTCTTGCCTCTCTAGTTCTTTTAATTGTGATGTTAGAGTGTTAATTTTAGATCTTTCCTGCTTTCTCTTGTGGGCATTTAGTGCTATAAATTTCCCTCTACACACTGCTTTAAATGTGTCCCAGAGATTCTGGTATGTTGTATGTTTGTTCTCATTGGTTTCAAAGAACATCTTTATTTCTGCTTTCATTTCGTTATGTACCGAGTAGTCATTCAGGAGCAGGTTGTTCAGTTTCCATGTAGTTGAGTGGTTTTGATTGAGTTTCTTAGTCTTGAGTTCTAGTTTGATTGCACTGTGGTCTGAGAGACAGTTTGTTATAATTTCTGTTCTTGTACATTTGCTGAGGAGTGCTTTACTTCCAATTATGTGGTCAAGTTTGGAATAAGTGCAATGTGGTGCTGAGAAGAATGTATATTCTGTTGATTTGGGGTGGAGAGTTCTATAGATGTCTATTAGGTCCGCTTGGTGCAGAGATGAGTTCAATTCCTGGATATCCTTGTTAACTTTCTGTCTCGTTGATCTGTCTAATGTTGACAGTGGAGTGTTGAAGTCTCCCATTATTATTGTATGGGAGTCTAAGTCTCTTTGTAGGTCTCTAAGGACTTGCTTTATGAATCTGGGTGCTCCTGTATTGGGTGCATATATATTTAGGAGAGTTAGCTCTTCCTGTTGAATTGATCCCTTTATCATTACGTAATGGCCTTGTTTGTCTCTTTTGATCTTTGATGGTTTAAAGTCTGTTTTATCAGAGACTAGGATTGCAACCTCTGCTTTTTTTTGTTCTCCATTTGCTTGATCGATCTTCCTCCATCCCTTTATTTTGAGCCTATGTATGTCTCTGCATGTGAGATGGGTCTCCTGAATACAGCAGACTGATGGGTCTTGACTCTTTATCCAGTTTGCCAGTCTGTATCTTTTAATTGGAGCATTTCGTCCATTTACATTTAAGGTTAATATTGTTATGTGTGAACTTGATACTGTCATTATAATATTAACTGGTTATTTTGCTCGTTAGTTGATGCAGTTTCTTCCTAGCCTCGATGGTCTTTACATTTTGGCATGTTTTTGCGATGGCTGGTACCGGTTCTTCCTTTCCATATTTAGGGCTTCCTCCAGGGTCTCTTGTATGGCAGGCCTGGTGGTGACAAAATCTCTAAGCATTTGCTTATCTGTAAAGGATTTTATTTCTCCTTCACTGATGAAACTTAGTTTGGCTGGATATGAAATTCTGGGTTGAAAATTCTTTTCTTTAAGAACGTTGAATATTGGCCCCCACTCTCTTCTGGCTTGTAGAGTTTCTGCTGAGAGATCTGCTGTTAGTCTGATGGGCTTCCCTTTGTGGGTAACCCGACCTTTCTCTCTGGCTGCCCTTAAGATTTTTTCCTTCATTTCAACTTTGGTGAATCTGGCAATTATGTGTCTTGGAGTTTCTCTTGTGGAGGAATATCTTTGTGGCGTTCTCTGTATTTCCTGAATTTGAATGTTGGCCTGCCCTACTAGGTTGGGGAAGTTCTCCTGGATGATATCCTGAAGAGTGTTTTCCAACTTGGTTCCATTTTCCCCCTCACTTTCAGGCACCCCAATCAGACGTAGATTTGGTCTTTTTACATAATCCCATACTTCTTGCAGTCTTTGTTCATTTCTTTTTCTTCTTTTTTCTTTTGGTTTCTCTTCTCGCTTCATTTCATTCATTTGATCCTCAACCGCTGATACTCTTTCTTCCAGTTGATCGAGTCGGTTACAAAGCTTGTGCATTTGTCACGTATTTCTCATTTCATGGTTTTCATCTCTGTCATTTCGTTTATGATCTTCTCTGCATTAATTAGTCTCGCTGTCAATTCTTCCACTCTTTTTTCAAGATTTTTAGTTTCTTTGCGCTGGGTACGTAATTCCTCCTTTAGCTCTGAGAAGTTTGATGGACTGAAGCCTTCTTCTCTCATCTCGTCAAAGTCATTCTCTGACCAGCTTTGATCCGTTGCTGGCGATTGGCTGCGCTCCTTTGCAGGGGCAGATGCGCTCTTATTTTTTGAATTTCCAGCTTTTCTGCCCTGCTTCTTCCCCATCTTTGTGGTTTTATCTGTCTCTGGTCTTTGATGATGGTTACGTACTGATGGGGTTTTGGTATAGGTGTCCTTCCTGTTTGATAGTTTTCCGTCTGACAGTCAGAAGGGCTGTCTGTTGGTCTGTTGGAGATTGCTTGAGGTCCACTCCAGACCCTGTTTGCCTGGGTATCAGCAGCCGAGGTTGCAGAAGATAGAATATTGCTGAACAGCGAGTGTACATTTCTGATTCTTCCTTTGGAAGCTTCCTCTCAGGGGTGTACTCCACCCTGGGAGGTGTGGGGTGTCAGACTGTCCCTATTGGGGGATGTCTCCCAGCTAGGCTACTCAGGGGTCAGGGACCCACCTGAGCAGGCAGTCTGTCTGTTCTCAGATCTCAACCTCCACGTTGGGAGATCCGTGGCTCTCCCCAAAGCTGTCAGAGAGAGTCGTTCGTGTCTGCACCAGCCCCCGCTGCTTCTCCTATTGGACTTCAGCTGTGCGCTCTCCCCAGAGGTAGAGTCTACAGAGACAGGCAGGCTTCCTTGAGCTGCTGTGAGCTCCACCCAGTTCGAGCTTCCCAGCGGCTTTGTTTACCTACTTAAGCCTCAGCAATGGCGGGCGCCCCTCCCCCAGCCTCGCTGCTGCCTTGCGGATAGATCTCCACAGATGGCTGTGTTAGCAGTGAGGGTGGCTCCGTGGGCGTGGGACCCTACCGGCCAGGTGTGGGATATATTCTCCTGGTGTGCCTGTTTCCTTAAAGCGCCGTATTGGGGTGGGAGTTATCCGATTTTCCAGGTGTTGTGTGTCTCAGTTCCCCTGGCTAGGAAAACGGATTTCCTTCTCCCTTGCGCTTCCAGGTGAGGCGATGCCTCGCCCTGCTTCAGCTCTCACTGGTCAGGCTGCAGCAGCTGACCAGCACTGATTGTCTGGCACTCCCTAGTAAGATGACCCCAGTACCTCAGTTGAAAATGCAGAAATCACCGGTCTTCTGTGTCACTCACGCTGGGAGTTGGAGACTGGAGCTGTTCCTATTAGGTCATCTTGCTCCGCCCCCCAATACTTACTTTTCATTCAGCAGTTTGGAAACACTGTTTTTGTAGAGTCTGTGAAGGGATATTGGGGATCACTTTGATGCCTATGGTGATAAAGGAAACCTCTTCAGATAAAAGTTAGTAAGGTGCTATCAGAGAAACAGCTTTGTGATCTGTGCATTTATCTTGCAGAGTTAAACCTTTGCTTCCATTCAGCAGTTTGGAAACACTGTTTTTGTAGAATCTGTGAAAGGATATTTGGGAGCACATAGAGTCCTATGGTGAATAACAAAATATTTTCAGATAAAAACTAGAAAGAAGCTTTATGAGAAACTGCATTGTGACGTGTGTATTCCTCTCACAGAGTTAAAATTTCTTTGGATTCAGCTGTTTGGAAACACTGTTTAGGTTCATCCTGTGACTGGACATTTGAGAGCTCAATGAGGCCAAAGGAGAAAAAGAGAATATCCCAGAATAAAAACTAGAAGAAAACTGTCTGAGAAACCACTTTTTGATGTGCGTAATCATCTCACTGAAATAAACCTTTCTTTTCACTCAGTAGTTTGGAAACAATGTTTATGTCCATTCTGAAAATAGATATTAGGGAGCTCATTGAGGCCAATGGTGAGGAAGTGAATATTTTAGGATAAAAACTAGAAGGAAGCTACCTAAGAAACCACTTTGTGATTTATGAATTTGTCTGACAGACTTAAACCTTTCTTTTCATTGAGCAGTTTGGAATAACTATTTTTTATAATCTGCGAAGGGAAATTTGGGATCGCATATGGGCCTAAGGTGAAAAAGGCAATATCTTCAAATAAAAACTAAAATGAAACTTCTGAGAAACTGCTTTGTTATGTATGCATTAATCTCACAGAGCTGAACCTTTATTTGGATTCAGCAGTTTGCAAACACTGTTTTTCTCCATTCTGTGAATGGACATTTGTGAGGTCATTGAGGCCAAAGGAATAAATGTGAATATCCCAGGATAAACAGTAGCAGGAAGCTATCTGAGAAATCGCTTTGTGATGTTTGCATTCATCTCACTGAGTTCAACTTCTTATTTCGTTCAGCAGATTGGAAACACTTTTTGTAGGATCTGCAAAGGTATATTTGTGAGCACATTGAGGCCTATGGTGAAAAAGAAAATATCTTCAAATAAAAACTAGAAAGAAACATTCTGAGAAACTGCTTTGTGATGTGAGCATTTACCTTACCGTGGTAAACCTTTCTTTGGATTCAGGATTTTGGAAACTCTGCTTTTGTCCGTTGTGTGAATTGATATTTGGGAGCTCATTGTGGCCTAAGGCATAAAAGCGAATATCCAGAATAAACAGTAGAAGGAAGCTATCTGAGAAACCACTTTCTGATGTGTTCATTACTCTTGCAGAGGTAAACCATTCTTTTCATTCAACAATTTGGAAACACTGTTTTTGTCAACTCTGCAATGGGATATTTGGGAGTGCTTTGGGACCTATGGTGAAAAATGAAACATCTTCAATTAACTAGAAAGAAGCTTTCTGAGAAACTGCTTTGTGATGAGTGTATTCATCTCACAGAGTTAAACATTTTTGATTCAACAGTTTGGTATCACTGGTTTTGTAGAATCTGCAAAGGCATATTTGGGAGCTCATTGAGGCATATATGGAAGAAGGAAACAAGTTCACCTAAAAAGTAGAAAGAAGTTTTCCAACAAACTGCTTTGTGATGTGTGTATTCGTGTCACAGGTTTAAACCTTTCTTGGGATTCAGCACTTTGGGAACACTCTTTTTGTCCATTCTGCCAGTGGACATTTGGGAGCTCTTTGAGGCCAATGGTGAAAAAGCAAATATCCCAGTATAAACACTAGAATGAAGCTATCTGGGAAACTGCTTTCTGATGTGTGCTTTCACCTCACAGTGCTAAACTTTTCTTTTCATTAAGCTGTTTGGGAACACTGTTTTTGTACAATCTCTGAAGGGATATTTGGAAGCTCATTGAGGCCTATGGTTAAAAAGGAAACATATTCACATAAAAAGTAGAAAGAAGCTCTCTGTGAAACTGTTTTGTGATGTGTGCATTCATTTCACAGATTTAAAACTTTCTTTGGATTCAGCAGTTTGGAAACACTGTTTTTGTCCATTCTGGGGATGGACATTTGGGAGCTAATGGAGGAAAATTGTGAAAAATAGAATATTCCAGAATTAAAACTAGAAGGAAACTATCTGAGAAACTGCTTTGGATGTGTGCGTTCATCTCATAGAGTTAAACTTTTCTTTTCATTAAGCAGTTTGGAAGCACTATTTTGTAGAATATGTGAAGGGATATTTGGGAGCGCATTGAGGCCTATAGTGAAAAAGGGAATATCTTCAAATTAAAACTAGAACAAAGCTTTCTGAGAAGCTGCTTTTGGATGCGTGTATTCATCTAATAGAGTTAAAACTGCTTTACATTCATCAGGTTGGAAGCACTGTTTTTGTCCATTCTAACAATGGACATTTGGGGACTCTTTGAGGCCAATGGTGAAAAAGTGAGTATGCCAAGGCTAAAACTGGAAGGAAACTATCTAAGAAACTGCTTCATAAGGTGTGCATTCACCTAACAGAGCTCAATGTTTCTTTTCATTCAGCAGTTTGGATACACTGTTTTTGTACAATCTGTGAAGGGATATTTGGGAGTGCATTGAGGACTATGGTGAAAAAGGAAACATTCTCACATAAAAAAATAGACAGAAGTTTTCTGAGAAACTTCGTTGTTACATTTGCATTCATCTCACAGATTTAAACCAGTCTTTGGATTCAGCAGTTTGGAAACACTGTTTTTGTCCATTCTGAGAATAGACATTAGGGAGCTCATTGAGGCCACAGGCGAAGAAGGGAATATTCTAGGATAAAAATGAGAAGGAAGCTACCTGAGAAACAGCTTTGGGATTTGTCCATTCATCTCACAGAATTAAGCCTTTTTTTTAATTGAGCAGTTTGGAAACACTGCTTTTGTAGAATCTGCGAAGGGAAATTTGGGATTGCATAAAGGCCTATGGTGAAAAAGGAAATATCTTCCAATAAAAACTACAAAGTAGGCCCGCCATTGCTGAGGCTTAAGTAGGTAAACAAAGCCGCTGGGAAGCTCGAACTGGGTGGAGCTCACAGCAGCTCAAGGAAGCCTGCCTGTCTCTGTAGACTCTACCTCTGCGGACAGCGCACAGCTGCAGTCCAATAGGGGAAAGAGCGGGGGCCGGTGCAGACGCGAACAACTCTGTCTGACAGCTTTGGGGAGAGCCGTGGATCTCCTAATGCAGAGGTTGAGATCTGAGAACGGACAGACTGCCTGCTCAGGTGGGTCCCTGACCCCTGAGTAGCCTAGCTGGGAGACATCCCCCACTGGGGGCAGTCTGACACCCCACACCTCACAGGGTGGAGTCACCCCTGAGAGGAAACTTCCAAAGAAAGAATCAGAAATGTACACTCGCTGTTCAGCAATATTCTATCTTCGGCAACCTCTGCTGCTGATGCCCAAGCAAACAGGGTCTGGAGTGGACCTCAAGCAATCTCCTCAAGTTTGAAAAAAAAAAAACTACAAAGTAACCTGAGAAAATGCTTTGTGATGTGTGCATTAACCTCACAGTGTTAAACCTCTATTTGGATTCACCAGATTGCAAACACTGTTTTTGTCCGTTCTGGGAATGGACTTCTGTGAGCTCATTGAGGTCAAAGGAATAAAAGCGAATATCCCAGAATAAACAATAGAAGGAAGCTCCAAGAAACTGTTTTGCAATGAGTTCATTCCTCTCGCAGAGGTAAACCATTCTTTTCATTCAGCAATTTGGAAACACTGTTTTGTGTAATTGTGAAAAATAAATATCTTAAAATGAAAACTAAAAAGAAACTTTCTGAGAAACTGCTATGTGATGCATGCATTCATCTCAAGAGTTAAACCTTCCTTTGGATTCAGCAGTTTGGAAACTGTTTTTGTAGAATCTGTGAAGAGATATTTGGGAGCACATTAGGGCTATGGGGAGGAAGGAAACATGTTCACATTAAAAGTAGACAGAAGCTTTCGGAGAAACTGCTTTGTGATGTGTGCATTCGAGTCACAGAGTTAAACATTTCCTTGGATTCAGCAGTTTGGAATCATTGTTTTTGTCCATTCTGTCAATGAACATTTCAGAGCTCTTTGAGGCCAATGGCAAAAAAGCAAATATCCTATGATAAAAACTAGAAGGAAGCTATCTGAGAAACTACTTTCTGATGTGTTCTTTCACCTCACAGGGTTAAACCTTTGTTTTCATTTAGCAGTTTGGAAACACCGTTTTTGTAGAATCTGCAAAGGAATATATGGGAATGCATTGAGGCCTATGGTTAAAAAGGAAACATATCCAAATAAAAAGTAGAAAGAAGTTCTCTGTGAAGCTGCTTTGTGATGTTTGCATTCGTGTCACAGAGTTAAACCTTTCTTTGGGTTCAGTACTTTGGGAACATTGTTTAGTCCATTCTGCCAACAGACATTTGAGAGTTCTTTGAGGCCAATGGTGAAAATGCAAATGTCTCATGATAAAAACTGGAAGGAACCTATATGAGAAACCACTTTCTGATGTGTGCTTTCACCTCACAGTGTTAAAACTTTCTTTTCATTCTGCAGTTTGGAAAAGTGTTTTTGTAGAATCTGCAAAGCATTCATCTTACAGTTAAATCTTTCTTTATACTGAGCAGTTTGGAAACACTGTTTTTGTAGAATCTGCAAGGGGAAATTTTGAATCACATAGAATACTATGTTTAAAAAGGAAATGTCTTCAAATAAAAATTATAAGAAGATTTCTGAGAAACTGCTTTGTGATGTGTACATTAACCTCACAGAATTAAAACTTTATTTGGATTTAACAGTTTGGAAACACTGTTCTGTCCATTCTGTGAATGGACCTTTATTGAGGCCAAAGGAATAAAAGTGAATATCCTAGGATAAAGAGTACAAGGAAGCTAGCTGAGAAACCACTTTGTGATGTTTGAATTCATCTCTCAGAGTTAAACCTTTGGTTTCATTCTACAGTTTGGAAACACTGTTTTTGTAGAAACTGCAAAGGTATATTTGGGAATGCATTTTGCCCTATGGTGAAAAATGAAATATCTTCAAACAGAAGCTAGAAAGAAGCTTTCTGTGAATCTACTTTGTGAGGTGTGCATTCATCTCACAGAAGTAAACCTTTGTTTGGATTCAGCAGTTTGCCAATACTGCTTTTGCCCATTCTGTGAATGGACCCTTGGGAGGTCATTGTGGCCAAAGGAATAAAAGCAAATATCCCAAGATAAACAGTACTATGAAGCCATCTGAGAAATCACTTTGTGATGTTTGCATTCATCTCACAGAGTTAAACCTTTCATTTCTTTCAGCAGTTTGGAAATACTGTTTTTGTAGAATCTGTGAAGGGACATTTTGGTAAGGGATTGAGGCCTATTATGAAAAAGGAAACATCTTCTGATAAAAACAAGAAAGAAGCTGTCAGAGAAACTGCATTGTGATGCATGAATTCATCTCACAGACTTAAACCGTTCTTTTGGTTCAGCAGTTTGGAAACACTGTTTTTGTCCAGTCTGCTAATGGAAATTTTGGAGCTCTTTGTGGCCATTGGTGAAAAAGAGAATATCCCAGCATAAAACTGGTAGGTAGCTATCTGATAATCCACTTTGTGATATGTGAATTCATCTCAGATGTAAACCTTTCTTTTCATTTGGCAGTTTGGAAACACTGTTTTTGTAGAATCAGCGAAGGGATGCTTGGAAGTGTATCAAGGCCTGTGGTGAAAAAGGAAACATCTTCAGATAAAAAATAGAAAAAGGCTTTCTTAGAAGCTGCTTTGTGATATATACATTCATCTCACAGAGTTAAAGTTTTCTTCTGATTAAGTAGTTTGGGAATACTCTGTGTCAATTTTGCAAATGAATATTTTGGAGCTCATTGGTGTGAATGACAAAAAAGTGAATATCCCTTTTACCCTTCTAGGATAAAAACTAGAAGAAAGGTATCTTAGAAACTGTTTTGTGAAATGTGCATTAATCTTTCAGAGTTAAACTTTCTTTTTCATTTATCACTTTTGTAACACTGTTTTGGAGAATTTGCAAAGGGGTATTTGGGAGCGCATTGAGACCAATGTTGAAAAAGGAAATATATTTGGATAAAAACTAGAAAGAAGCTTTATGGAAAACTGCTTTGTGATGTGTGCATTCATCTCACAGAGATAAACCTTTCTTCTGATTCAGCAGTTTGGGAACACTCTTTCTGTTCATTCTGCAAATGGACATTTAGGTGCTCATTGAGGCCAATGGTGAAAAAGTGAATATCTCAGGATAAAAACTAGAAGAAGGTTATCTTAGAAACTTTTCTGTGATGTGTTCATTCACCTCACAGAGTTAAACTTTCATTTTCATTTATTACTTTTGTAACACTGTTTTTGTTGAATCTGCGAAGGAGTATTTAGGAGCTCTTTGAGACCAATGTTGAAAAATAAAATATTTTCGGATAAAAACTATAAAGAAGCATTCTAAGAAGCTGCTTTCTGAAGTGTGCCTTCACTTCACAGAGATAAACCTTTCTTAAGATTCAGCTGTTTGGAAACAATGTTTTTGTCCATTCTGTGAATGAACATTTGAGAGGTCCTTGAGACCAATGGCAACAAATCGAAAATCACAGGATAAACACTAGAAGAAAGCTGTCTGAGAAACTGCTTTGTGATGTGTGCATTCATCTAGCAGAGTTAAACCTTTCATTTCATTCATCAGTTTAGAAACACTGTCTTTGTAGAATCTTCGAAGGGATATTTGGGAGCACATTGAGTTCTATGGTGAAAAAGGAAACATCTTCAGATAAAAAATTGAAAGAAGCTTTCTGAGAAACTGCTTTGTGTTGTGTGCATTTATCTCACAGAGTTTAACCTTTCTACGGATTCAGCTGTTTGGAAACACTGTTTTTGTACATTCTGCAATTGGATGTTTGGGAGTTCATTTAGGCCAATGGCAAAAAAGAAAATATCCCAGGATAAAAAAAAGAAGTAAACACTCTGAGAAGCTGCTTTGTGATGTGTGCATTCATCTAGCAGACTTAAAATTTTCTTTCAATTCAACCGTTTGGAAACACCGCTTTTGTAGAATCCGTGAATGGATATTTGTGAGTGCATTGAGGTCTATAGTGAAAAAGTAAACAACTTCAGACAAAAACAAGAAATAAGCTTTCCGAGAAATAGCTTCATGATGTGTGCATTCATCTTGCAGAGCTAAACTTTCTTTGGATTCAGCTGTTAGGAAACACTGTTTTTGTTCTTTCTACTAATATATATTTGGGAGCTCAGTGGGGCAAATTGAGAAAAAGCAAGTATCCCAGGATGAAAACTAGAAGGAAACTTTCTGAGAAACCGCTTTGTGATGTGTTCATTAATTTCACAGAGTTAAACCGTTCCTTTCAGTCAGTAATTTCAAAACACTGTTTTTGTAGAATCTACGAAGGTATGTTTGGGAGCATATTGAGGACCATGGTGAAAAAGTAAACATCTTGAGATAAAAAATAGAAGTTTTCTGAGAAACTGCTTTGTGATGTGTGCATTCATCTCACAGACTTAAACCATTTTTTGGACTCAACAGTTTGGAAACGCTGTTTTTGTCCATTCTTCCAGTAGACATTTGGGAGTTCATTTAGGCCAATGGCAATAAAACGAACAATCCAGGATAAAAATTGGGAGGAAAATGTCTGAGAAACCACTTTGTGATGTGTACATTCATCTCACAGAAGTAAACCTTGTTTGGATTCAGCAGTTTGGAAACACTGTTTTTGTCCATTCTGGGAATGGGCATTTGGGAGTTCAGTGAGGCCAATGGCAAAAAAGCAAGTATCCCACGACAAAAACTAGAAGGAAGCTATCTGAGAAACCTCTTTATGATGTGTTCATTCATCTGGCAGAGTTAAACCTTCTTTTCATTCACTCGTTTTTAAACACTGTTTTTGTATAATCTGTGAAGGGATATTTGGGAGCTCCTTGAGGCCTATGGTAAAAAAGGAAATATTTTCAAATAAAAACTAGA
This sequence comes from Trachypithecus francoisi, assembly GCF_009764315.1. NCBI lineage: Eukaryota > Metazoa > Chordata > Mammalia > Primates > Cercopithecidae > Trachypithecus > Trachypithecus francoisi. The sequence goes on along the minus strand of NW_022680714.1, from coordinate 52,075 downwards.
AAGAAGCTTTCTGATAAACTGCTTTGTGATGCAAGCATTCATCTGACAGAGTTAAACCTTTATTTGGAATCAACAGCTTGGAAACACTGTTTTTGTACATTCTGCAATTGGATGTTTGGGAGTTCATTTAGGCCTATGGTGAAAAAGGTAACATCTACAGACAAAAACTAGAAAGAAGATTTCTGAGAAACTTCTTTGTGTTGAGTACATTCATCTCACAGAGTTACACCTTTCTTTTCATTCAGCAGTTTGGAAAAACTCTTTTTGAAGAATCTGCAAAGTGATATTTTGGGAGCACATTGAGGCCTATGGTAAAAAAGGAAATATCTTCAAATAAAAACTAGAAAGAAATTATCTGAGAAACCACTTTTTGATGTGTGCTCTCATTTCGCAGAGCTAAACCTTTCTTTTCACTCAACAGGTTGGAAACAACATTTTTACAGAATCTGCGAAGGGATATTTGGGAGTGCTTTGAGGACTATGGTGAGAAAGGAAACATCTTCACTTAAAAAGTAGAAAGAAGGTTTCTGAGAAACTGATTTGTGATGTGTGCACTCACCTTACAGTGTTAAACCTTTCTTTGGGTTCAGCAGTTTGGAAACACAGTTTTTGTCCACTCTGTGAATGGACGTTTGGGAGCTCATTGAGGCCAATTGCGATAAAGCAAATATTGCAGGATAAAAACTAGAAGACAGCTATCTGAGTAAACACTTTGTGATGTGTGTGTTCACCTCATAGTGCTATACCTGCATTTTCATTCAGACAGATTGGAAACCCTGTTTTTGTATAATCTGTGAATGGATGTTTTGGAGAGCATTGAGTCCTGTGGTTATAAAGAACTGTCCTGAGATAAAAACTAGAGAGAAGTGTTTTGAGAAACTGTCCTGTGATGTAAGCATTCATCTCACAAAGTTAATTCTTTCTTTGAATTCAGAAGTTTGGGAAAACTGTTTTTGTCCATTCACAGAATGGACATCTGGAAGCTCATTGAGGGTAAATGAGAAAATGCTAATATCCCAGGATAAAAAATAGAAGGTAGCTCTCTCTCTGAGAAACCACTTCATGATGGATGTATTTATCTTGCTGAGTGAAACCTTTCTTTTTTTGTTGTTTTTTTAAAAGAACTCTTATTATAATTAGGTATTTAATGAAAATGAGACTTTTTAAAGAAAAACATAATTTTCTCTGTAAAATCATTGAAATTGTTTGCGAAATTTAAAATATAGTTGTCTATGTCATGTCTACATATGGACATATATGATATAGCAGCCCATGAGGTGTAGCAACAAAAATGTAATTTTTTGAAAAATAACTTTTTAGCACTAGAATCCTGTAATCTCTAATTATCTTTTCCAACATGTAGATATCTTTGGAAAACTGTAACATTGTTGTAAGCATTTTTGATGAAATAAATTGGAAGAAAATTTATTCCCAGAAACTTTTGGTTTTTGCCATGAGCATAAAATATTAAACGTGTACCTGTAAACTCAAGATACTTTGAAGATTTTTCCACAGGTAGTATAAAAACTCCAAATAAATGCCAAAAAAATTATAAACATGATAGGTTTAAGCATTTTTTATCTCTACAATTTAGCTCATGGAGATAGGATGATGAATGTCATCTACTCTATCTCTTTCTTCTTTTAACAATAACTGAAACTTTTATCTCCGTTTCTATGTCACAATTCAAAATGTGACTATAAAAATGTGTTTTCAAAAACTGTCCTGTGCCTTTAATAATGACTCTCTCTTCCACCAAGTAAAATACACATGTTGGGAAAATAGCTTGTATCATTAAAGATTGTGAACCAAGGCTTACCAGGGCAATTGTTCTTTTACATTTTAGTTGCATAAAGAAAGCACTGGAAATTATATAGAACACTGATTAGTTCATTCAAATACAAAATATATTCACGTTTTCTAAATGTTAGTTTTTGACCCTCTTTCTCTGGTGGAAATTTTCAAGCTTTGGATTTTAAAGCAGTTATCTTTGCTTCAGATTAATTTCTCAAAAATATTTTTATTGATGTTAAGAGATACATATTCTACTCCATCACTCTTAAGGGAAGACTGGATTGTTTTATAACTAGAAAATGGAAAACTAATAAAATATATTCTCCTCTAAAAGTATGATATACTATTTTAAATTTTGTTGTTTTAGTGGTTAGGCTTTGGTTTTCTCATAAAATTTTTTTTATTTTTATTCTACTTTAAGTTCTAGGGTACATGTGCACAACGTGCAGATTTGTTACATATGTATACATGTAACATGTTTGTGTGCTGCACCAATTAACTCATCATTTACATTAGGTATATCTCTTAATGCTATCCCTCACTCCTCCCCTCACCCCAAGATGGGCCCCAGTGTGTGATGTTCCCCTTCCTGTGTTCAAGTGTTCTCATTGTTCAATTCCCACCAGTGAATGAGAAAATGCATTGTTTGTTTTTTTGTCCTTGCAATAGTTTGATGAGAATGACGGTTTCCAGCTTCATCCATGTCCATACAAAGGACATGAACTCATCCTTTTTTAAGGCTGCATAGTATTCCATGGTGTATATGTGCCATATTTTCTTAATCCAGTCTATCATTGATGGACATTTGGGTTTGTTCCAAGTCTTTGCTATTGTGAATAGTGCTACAATAAACATATGCATGCATGTGTCTTTATAGCAGCATTATTTATAATCCTTTTGATATATACACAGGATGGCTGGGCAAATGGTATTTCTTGTTCTAGATCCTTGAGGAATCGCCAAACTTGTCCACAATGGTTGAACTAGTTTACAGTAACAAAAAGAGTGTAAAAGTGATTCCTAATTCTCCACATTCTCTCCAGCATTCCCTCTGAAAACTGGCACAAGACAGGGATACCCCCTCACCACTCCTGTTTAACATAGTGTTGGAAGTTCTGGCCAGGACAATTTGTCAGCAGAAAAAATAAAGGGTATTCAATTAGGAAAAGAGGAAGTAAAATTGTCCTTGTTTGCAGATGACATGATTGCATATTTAGAAAACCCCAAACAGCAGCCCTCATAAATAATACCACACTTTCTCAACCATCTGATCTCTGACAAGCCTGATAAAAACAAGAAATGGGGAAATGATTCCCTATATTAATAAATGGTGTTGTGAAAACTGGCTAGCCATATGTAGAAAACTGAAACTGGATCCCTTCCTTACACCTTATACAAATATAATTCAATATGGAATAAAGAGTTAAATGTTAGACCTAAAACCATAAAAACCCTAAAAGAAAGCCTAGGAAAGCCATTCAGAACATAGGCATGGGCAAGGACTTCGTGTCTAAACAAGCTTTCTGAGAATCTGCTTTTTCATGTGTGCATTCTTCTCACTGAGTTAAAGCTTTCTTTGGATTCAGCAGTTTGGAAACGTTGTTTTTCTCCATTCTGGGAATGGACATATTAAGATGATTGAGGCCAATGGTGAAAAAGTGAGTATCCCAGGATAAAAAGTACAAAGAAGCTACCGGGAAAATGGTTTTGTGATGTGTGCATTCATCACGAAGAATTAAACCTCGCTTTTAATCCAGCAGTTTATAAACACTATTTTGCAGGATCCTCAGACGGATGCTTGAGAGTGCATTGAGGCCTAAGGTGGAAAAGGAAACATTTTCAGGTAGAAACAAGAAAGAAACTTTTTAAGAAACTGCTTTGTGATGTGTGCATTCATCTCACAGAAATAAACCATTCTTTGTTTTCCAGTTTGGAAACACTGCTTTTGTCCTTTCTGCAAATGGACATTTGGGATATCATTGAGACCAAAGGAGAAAATGCAAATATCCCAGAAGAAAAAACAGAAGGAAGCTATCTGAGAAACCCCCTTGTGATGTGTGTACTCATCTCTCAGAATTAAACCTTCCTTTTCTTTCAGCAGTTCAGAAACACTATTTTTTGTCCATTCTGCAAATGGACATTTGGGAACTCATTGATAAGAATGGTAAAAAAGCAAATCGCTGGGATTAAAATCTGGAAGTTATCTGAGAACTCACTTTGTCAAGTGTGCATTCATCTCACAGATTCAAATTTTTCTTTTCATTCAGCATTTTGGAAATGCTGTTTTTGAAGAATCCGCAAAGGGATATTTGGGAGCACATAGAGGCTTATGGTGAAAAAGGAAACATTTTCAGATATAAACTAGAAAGATGCTCTCTGAGAAACTGCCTTCTGATGTGTGCATTTATCTCAAAGAGTTAAAACCTTCTTTGGATTCAGCAGTTTGTAAACACTGTTTTTGTCCACTCTCTGAGTAGTCATTTAGGAGTTCACTGAGGTCAATGGTGAAAAAGCTAATATCCCAGGATAAAAACTAGAAGGAAACTCTCTGAGAAACCTCTTTGGATGTGTGCATTCATCTCACAGAGTTAAATCTTTCTTTGGACTCAGTATTTTGGAAACACTCTTTTTATCCTTTCTGTGAATAGACATTTGGGAGCTCATTGAGGCCAATGGCAAAAAAGCAAATATCTCAGAACAAAAAGTAGAAGAAAGCTATCTGAGAAACAGCTTTGTGATATGTGTATTCATCTCATGGAGTTGAAACTTTCTTTTCATTCAGCAAGTTGAAAGCACTGTTTTTGTAGAATCCAAAAATAATTGGGAGCACATTGAGGCCTATGATGAAAAACAAAATGTCTTCAAATAAAAACTAGAAGGAAGCCTTCTGACAAACTGTTTTGTGATGTGTGCATTCATCTCACACAATGAAACCTTTCTTTGGATACAGCAGTTTGGAAACACTGTTTTTGTCCTTACAGCAAATGGAAATTTGGGAGCTCATTTAGGCCAATGGTGAAAAAGCAAATATCCCAGGATAAATACTAGAAAGAAGCTATCTGACAAACTGCTTTGTGATGTTTACATTCATCTCACAGAGTTAAACTTTTCTTTTCACTCAGCATTTTGGAAATACTGTTTTTGTAGAATCCTTTAAAGGATATTTGGAAACATATGAGTCCTACAGTGAAAAAGAAAACATCCTCAGATAAAAAATAGAAAGAAGATTCTCATAAACTACTTTGGATGTGCGCATTCATGTTACAGAGTTAATCTTTTTTTTGATTCAGCAGTTTGGAAACACTCTTTTTGTCAATTCTGTGAATGGACATTTGGGAGCTCATTGAAGCCAATGGCGTAAAAGTGAATATCCCCGGACAAAAACCATAGGGAAGCTATCAGAGAATCAGTTTTGTTATGTGTGCTTTCATTTCACAGAGGTAAACCTTTATTTTCATTCAGCAGTTTGAAAACCCTGTTTTGGTAGAAGCTGCGAAGGGATGTTTTTGAGAGCATTGAGGCCTGTGGTGAAAAAGTAAACATCTTCACATAAAAACAAGAAAGAAGCTCTGAGAAACTGCTTTGTGATCTGTGCATTCATTTCATAGAGTTAAACATATCTTTGGATTCAGCAGATTACAAATTGTATTTGTCAATTCTGCAAATGGACATTTGGGTTCTCATTGAGGCCAATGGCAAAAAAGCGAATATTCCAGGATAAAAACTAGAAGGAAGCTATTTCAGAAACTGCTTTCTGATGTGTGCATTTATTTCACAGAGTTAAACTTTTCTTTTCATTCAGCACTTTGGAAGCACTACTTTTACAGAATGTTCAGAGGAATAATTCACAGCCCTTTGAGGCCTATGGTGAAAAAGGAAATATCTTCAGATAAAACCACAAAGAAACTTTGTGAGAAACTGCTTTGTGATGTGTGCATTCATCTTACAAAGCTAAAGGTTTCTCTGGGTTCAGAAGTTTGGAAACACCCTTTTTCTCCATTCTGCAAATGGACATTTGGGAGCTCATTGAGGCCAAAGGCGAAAAAGTGAATATCCCAGTATAAAAAGTATAAGGAAACTATTTGAAGAAACTGCTTTTTGATGTCTGCATTCATCTCATGAAGTAAAACCTTTCTTTTCATTCAGCAGCTTGGAAACACTGTATTTCTACAACCCGCAAAGGGATATTTTGGAGCGAATAGAGGTCTATGTTGAAAGAGGAAACATCCTCATATGAAAACAAGAAAGGCACTTTCTGAGAAACTGCTTTGTGATGTGTCCATTCATCGCACAGAGTTAAAACTTTCTTTCAATTCAACAGTTTAGAAACACTGTTTTTGTAGAATATTCGAAAGAATATTTTAGAGAGCACTGAGGAGAATCATGGAAAAGTGAATGTCTCAGGACAAAATAAGAACTCTATCTAAGAAACTGCTTTGTGATGTGTGCATTCATGTCACAGAGTTAAAACTTTCTTTTCACTCAGGAGTATAGAAACTCTGTTTTTGTACAACCTGCAAAGGGATATTTAGGAGCACTTTGAGGTCTATGGTGAAAAAGGATACATCTTCAGATAAAACCTAGAAAGAAGCTTTCTGAGAAACTGCTTTGTGTTGTGTGCATTCATCTCACAGAATTCAACCATTCTTCAGATTCAGCAGTTTAGAAACACTGTTTATCTCCATTCTGTGAGTGGATATTTTAGAGCAAATTGAGGTCAGTGGCAAAAAGGGAATAACCTACGATAAAAACTAGAAGGAAGGTATCTGAGAAACCAATTTGTGATGTATGCATTCATTTCACAGAGTTAAACCTTTCTGTTCATTCAGCAGTTTTGAAACACTGTTTTTGTAAAATCTGCAAAGGAATATTCAGGAGTGCATTAGGCGTACAGTGAAAACGGAAACATCTTCAGATAAAAACAATAAAGAAACTTTCTGTGAAACTGATTTGCAATGTGTGTATTCATCTCATAAAGTTAAACTGTCTTTGGATTCAGCATTTGGAAAAACTGTTTTTGTTCATCCTCCATATGGACTTTTGGGAGGTCATTCAGTCCAATGGCAAAGACATAACTCTCCCAGGATAAAAACTAGAAGGAAGCTATCTATGAAACCGCATCATGATGTGTGCATTCATCTCACAGAGGTTAGCTTTCCTTTTCATTTAACAGTTGGGAAACAATGTTTTTGTAGAATCTCCAAAGGGATATTTTGGAGCTCATTGAGGTCTATGGTGAAAAAGGAAATATCTTCACATCAAAAGTAGAAAGAAGCTTTCTGAGAAACTGCTTGTGATGTGCACATTCATCTCACAGAGGTAAAATTTTCTTTGGAATCAGCAGTTTGGAAACACTGTTTTTGTCCATTTTGCAAATGGACATTTGGGGGTTCACTGAGGCCAATGGCAAAAAAGCGAATATCCCAGGATAAAAACTGGAAGGAAGCTGTCTGAGAAACCAATTCATGATGTGTACATTCACCTTGCAGAGTTAAACATTTCTTTTCATTCAACACTTTGAAAACACTGTTTTTGTAGAAACTATGAAGGCTTATTTGGGAGAACATTGAGACTTTTGGTGGAAAAGGAAATAACTTCAGATGAAAACAAGAATGAAGTTTTCTGAGAAACTGCATTGTAATGTGTGCATTCACCTCACAGAGTTAGCCCTTTCTTTAGAGTCAACACTTTGGAAACCCGTTTTTGTCCATTCTGCGAATGGACATTTGGGAACTCATTGAGGCCAATGGTAAAAATGCAAATATCTAAGGATGAAAACTAGAAGAAAGCTATCTGACAAACTGCTTTGTGATGTGTGAATTCATCTGACAGAGTTAAGCCTTTCTTTTCATTCAGCCATTTGGAAAACTGTTTTTCTAGAATCTGCAAAGGGATATTTGGGAGTGCACTGACGCCTATGGTGAAAAGGGAAATATCTTGAAACGAAAATTGCAAAGATAATTTATGATAAACTGCTATGATTTGTGATTTAATCTCACTGACTTAAACCTTTATTTGGATTCAGCACTTTGGAAACACTGTTTTTGTCCATTCTGCAAATGGACATTTGGCAGCTCATTAGGGTTAATGAGGAAACAGCGAATATCCCATGATAAAACCTAGAAGGAATCTGTCTTGGAAACTGATTGTGATATATTCATTCATTTTGCGGAGTTAAACTTTTCTTTTCATTCAGCACTTTGGAAATACTCTTTTTGTAGAAACTGTGAAAGGATATTTGGAGGTGCAATGAGTTCTAGTGTGAAAAAGGAAACAACTTCAGATAAAAACTAGAATGAAGTTTTCTGAGAAACTGCATTGTGATGCGTGCATTCACCTCACAGAGTTAACCCTTTCTTTAGAGTCAACACTTTGAAAACCCGTTTTTGTTCATTCTGCAAATGGACATTTGGGAACTCATTGAGGCCAATGGTAAAAATGCAAATATCTAAGGATGAAAACTACAAGGACGCTATCTGACAAACTGCTTTGTGATGTGTGCATTCATCTGACAGAGCTAAGCCTTTCTTTTCATTCAACCATTTGGAAACACTGCTTTTCTAGAATCTGCAAAGAGATATTTGGTAGTGCACTGATGCCTATGGTAAAAAGGGAAATATCTTGAAATGAAAATTGGAAAGATAATTTCTGATAAACTGCTACGATTTGCAATTTAATCTCACTGACTGAAACCTTTATTTGGATTCAGCACTTTGGAAACACTGTTTTTGTCCATTCTGTAAATGTACATTTGAGAGCTCATTAGGTTCAATGAGGAAACAGTGAATATCCCATGATAAAACCTAGAAGGAATGTGTCTTGGAAACTGATTGTGATATGTTCATTCATCTTGCAGAGTTAAACCTTTCTTTTCATTCAGCAGTTTGGAAACACTCTTTTTGTAGAAACTGTGAAAGGATATTTGGAAGTGCTATGAGTCCTAGTGTGAAAAAGGAAACAACTTCAGATAAAAACTAGAATGAAGTTTTCTGAGAAACTGCATTGTGATGCGTGCATTCACCTCACAGAGTTAACCCTTTCTTTAGAGTCAACACTTTGAAAACCCGTTTTTGTTCATTCTGCAAATGGACATTTGGGAACTCATTGAGGCCAATGGTAAAAATGCAAATATCTAAGGATGAAAACTACAAGGACGCTATCTGACAAACTGCTTTGTGATGTGTGCATTCATCTGACAGAGCTAAGCCTTTCTTTTCATTCAACCATTTGGAAACACTGCTTTTCTAGAATCTGCAAAGAGATATTTGGTAGTGCACTGATGCCTATGGTAAAAAGGGAAATATCTTGAAATGAAAATTGGAAAGATAATTTCTGATAAACTGCTACGATTTGCAATTTAATCTCACTGACTGAAACCTTTATTTGGATTCAGCACTTTGGAAACACTGTTTTTGTCCATTCTGTAAATGTACATTTGAGAGCTCATTAGGTTCAATGAGGAAACAGTGAATATCCCATGATAAAACCTAGAAGGAATGTGTCTTGGAAACTGATTGTGATATGTTCATTCATCTTGCAGAGTTAAACCTTTCTTTTCATTCAGCAGTTTGGAAACACTCTTTTTGTAGAAACTGTGAAAGGATATTTGGAAGTGCTATGAGTCCTAGTGTGAAAAAGGAAACAACTTCAGATAAAAACAAGAAGGAATCTTTCTGAGAAACTGCTTTGTGATGTGTGCATTCATCTCAGAGAGTTAAAGCATTCTTTTCTTAAGCAGTTTGGAAACACTATTTTTGTAGAATCTGCAAAGGGTTTTTAGGGAGCGCTTTTACGCCTGTGTTGAAAAAGGAAATATCTTCAGATAAAACCTGGAAAGATGCTATCTGAGATACTGCATTGTGATGTGTCCATTCATCTCACAGAGTTAAAGTTTTCCTTAGATTCAGCAGTTTGTAAATACTGTTTTTGTTTGTCCTGCCAATGGACCTTAGGGAGCTCGTATAAGCCAAAGGAGAAAAAGCGAAAATCACAGGATCAACATTAGAAGTAATTATCTGAGAAAACTCTTTGTGATGTGTGCATTCATTTCGCAGAGTTACACCTTTCTTTTCATTCAGCAGTTTGGAAAGACTGGTTTTGTAGAACCTCTGAGTGGCAGAGGAAGATGGCCGAATAGGAAGAGCTCCAATCTCCAACTCCCAGCGTGAGCGACACAGAAGACCGGTGATTTCTGCATTTTCAACTGAGGTACTCGGGTCATCTCACTAGGGAGTGCCGGGCAATCGGTGCTGGTCAGCTGCTGCAGCCCGAGCAGCGAGAGCTGAAGCAGGGCGGGGCATTGCCTCACCTGGGAAGCGCAAGGGGAAAGGAATCCCTTTTCCTAGCCAGGGGAACTGAGACACACAACACCTGAAAAATCAGGTAACTCCCATCCCAATACTGCGCTTTAAGCAAAAGGGCACACCAGGAGGATATATCCCACACCTGGCCGGGACGGTCCCACGCCCACAGAGCCTCCCTCATTGCTAACACAGCAACCTGCGATCTAACCGCAAGGCAGCAGTAAGGCTGGGGGAGGGGGCCCACCATTGCTGAGGCTTAAGTAGGTAAACAAAGCCGCTGGGAAGCTCAAACTGGGTGGAACCCACAGCAGCTCAAGGAACCTGCCTGTCTCTGTAGACTCCAACTCTGCGGAGAGGGCACAGACAAACAACAACAACAAAAAATCAGCAGAACCTCTGCAGATGCAAACGACTCTGTCTGACAGCTTCGAAGAGAGCAGTGAACCTCCCAACACGGAGGTGGAGATCTGAGAAGGGACAGACTGCCTGCTCAAATGGGTCCCTGACCCCTGAGTAGCCTAACTGGGAGACATCCCCCACTAGGGGCAGTCTGACACCCCACACCTCACAGGGTGGAGTACACCACTGAGAGGAAGCTTCCAAAGTAAGAATTAGATAGGTACACTCGCTATTCAGCAATATTCTATCTTCGGCAACATCTGCTGCTGATACCCAGGCAAACAGGGTCTGGAGTGGACCTCAAGCAATCTCCAACAGACCTACAGCTGAGGGTGCTGACTGTCAGAAGGAAAACTATCAAACAGGAAGGACACCTGTACCAAAACCCCATCAGTATGTCACCATCATCAAAGACCAGAGACAGATAAAACCACAAAGATGGGGAAAAAGCAGGGCAGAAAAGCTGGAAATTCAAAAAATAAGAGTGCATCTCCCCTGCAAAGGAGTGCAGCCCATCACCAGCAATGGATCAAAGCTGGTCACAGAATGACTTTGACAAGATGAGAGAAGAAGGCTTCAGTCCATCAAACTTCTCAGAGCTAAAGGAGGAATTACGTACCCAGTGCAAAGAAACTAAAAATCTTGAAAAAAGAGTGGAAGAATTGACAGCTAGACTAATTAATGCAGAGAAGGTCATAAACGAAATGACAGAGATGAAAACCATGGCACGAGAAATACATGGCAAATGCACAAGCTTCAGTAACCAACTAGATCAACTGAAAGAAAGAGTATCAGCGATTGAGGATCAAATGAATGAAATAAAGCGAGAAGAGAAACCAAAAGGAAAAAGAAGAAAAAGAAATGAACAAAGCCTGCAAGAAGTATGGGATTATGTAAAAAGACCAAATCTACGTCAGATTGGGGTGCCTGAAAGTGAAGGGGAAAATGGAACCAAGTTGGAAAACACTCTTCAGGATATCATCCAGGAGAACTTCCCCAACCTAGAAGGGCAGGCCAACATTCAAATTCAGGAAATATAGAGAACGCCACAAAGATACTCCTCCACAAGAGCAACTCCAAGACACATAATTGCCAGATTCACCAAAGTTGAAATGAAGGAAAAAATCTTAAGGGCAGCCAGAGAAAAAGGTCGGGTTACCCACAAAGGGAAGCCCATCAGACTAACAGCAGATCTCTCGGCAGAAACTCTACAAGCCAGAAGAGAGTGGGGGCCAATATTCAACTTTCTTAAAGAAAATAATTTTCAACCCAGAATTTCATATCCAGCCAAACTAAGTTTCATAAGTGAAGGAGAAATAAAATACTTTACAGATAAGCAAATGTGTAGAGAATTGTAACCACCAGGCTGGCCTTACAAGAGACCCTGAAGGAAACCCTAAATATGGAAAGGAACAACCGGTACCAGCCATTATAAAAACGTGCCAAAATATAAAACCATCGAGGCCAGGAAGAAACTGCATCAATTAACGAGCAAAATAACCAGTTAATATCATAATGGCAGGATCAAGTTCACACATAACAATATTAACCTTAAATGTAAATGGACTAATTGGTCCAATTAAAAGACACAGACTGTCAAATGGATAAAGAGTCAAGACCCATCAGTCTGCTGTATTCAGGAGACCCATCACACATGCAGAGACATACATAGGCTCAAAATAAAGGGATGGAGGAAGATCTACCAAGCAAATGGAGAACAAAAAAAAGCAGGAGTTGCAATCTTAGTCTCTGATAAAACAGACTTTAAACCATCAAAGATCAAAAGAGACAAAGAAGGTCATTACATAATGGTAAAGGGATCAATTCAACAGGAAGAGCTGACTATCCTAAATATATATGCGCCCAATACAGGAGCACCCAGATTCATAAAGCAAGTCCTTAGAGACTTTCAAAGAGACTTAGACTCCCATACAATAATAATGGGAGACTTCAACACTCCACTGTCAACATTAGACAGATCAACGAGACAGAGAGTTAACAAAGATATCCAGGAATTGAACTCATCTCTGCACCAAGCGGACCTAATAGACATCTATAGAACTCTCCACCCCAAATCAACAGCATATACATTCTTCTCAGCACCACATCGCACTTATTCCAAAATTGACTACATAATTGGAAGTAAAGCACTCCTCAGCAAATGTATAAGAACAGAAATTATAACAAACTGTCTCTCAGACCACAGTGCAATCAAACTAGGACTCAGGACTAAGAAACTCATTCAAAACCGCTCAACTACATGGAAACTGAACAACCTGCTCCTGAATGACTACTGGGTACATAACAAAATGAAAGCAGAAATAAAGATGTTCTTTGAAACCAATGAGAACAAACATACAACATACCAGAATCTCTGGGACACATTTAAAGCAGTGTGTAGAGGGAAATTTATAGCACTAAATGCCCACAAGAGAAAGCAGGAAAGATCTAAAATTGACACTTTAACATCACAATTAAAAGAGCTAGAGAGGCAAGAGCAAACACATTCAAAAGCTAGCAGAAGGCAAGAAATAACTAAGATCAGAGCAGAACTGAAGGAGATAGAGACACAAAAAACCCTCCAAAAAAGCAATGAATCCAGGAGTTGGTTTTTTGAAAAGATCAACAAAATTGACAGACCGCTAGCAAGACTAATAAAGAAGAAAATGGAGAGGAGTCAAATAGACGCAATATAAAATGATAAAGGGGATATCACCACCGACCCCACAGAAATACAAGCTACCATCAGAGAATACTATAAACACCTCTACTCAAATCAACTAGAAAATCTAGAAGAAATGGATAATTTCCTGGGCACTTACACTCTTCCAAGACTAAACCCGGAAGAAGTTGAATCCCTGAATAGACCAATAGCAGGCTCTGAAATTGAGGCAATAATTAATAGCCTACCCACCAAAAAAAGTCCAGGACCAGATGGATTCACAGCTGAATTCTACCAGAGGTACAAGGAGCAGCTGGTACCATTCCTTCTGAAACTATTCCAATCAATAGAAAAAGAGGGAATCCTCCCTAACTCATTAATGAGGCCAACATCATCCTGATACCAAAGCCTGGCAGAGACACAACAAAAAAAGAGAATTTTAGACCAATATCCCTGATGAACATCGATGCAAAAATCCTCAATAAACTACTGGCAAACCGGATTCAGCAGCACATCAAAAAGCTTATCCACCATGATCAGTGGGCTTCATCCCTGGGATGCAAGGCTGGTTCAACATTGGCAAATCAATAAATGTAATCCAGCATATAAACAGAACCAAAGACAAGAACCACATGATTATCTCAATAGATGCAGAAAAGGCTTTTGACAAAATTCAACAGCCCTTCATGCTAAACATGCTCAATAAATTCGGTATTGATGGAACGTACCTCAAAAAATAAGAGCTATTTATGACAAATCCACAGCTAATATCATAGTGAATGGGCAAAAACTGGAAAAAATCCCTTTGAAAACTGGCACAAGACAGGGATGCCCTCTCTCACCACTCCTTTTCAACATAGTTTTGGAAGTTCTGGCTAAGGCAATCAGGCAAGAGAAAGAAATCAAGGGTATTCAGGTAGGAAAAGAAGAAGTCAAATTGTCCTGTTTGCAGATGACATGATTGTATATTTAGAAAACCCCATTGTCTCAGCCCAAAATCTCCTTAAGCTGATAAGCAACTTCAGTAAAGTCTCAGGATACAAAATTAATGTGCAAAAATCACAAGCATTCTTATACATCAGTAACAGACAAACAGAGAGCCAAATCATGAATGAACTTCCATTCACAATTGCTTCAAAGAGAATAAAATACCTAGGAATACAACTTACAAGGGATGTAAAGGAGCTCTTCAAGGAGAACTACAAGCCACTGCTCAGTGAAATCAAAGAGGACACAAACAAATGGAAGAACATATCATGCTCATGGATAGGAAGAAACAATATCGTGAAAATGGCCATACTGCCCAAGGTTATTTATAGATTCAATACCATCCCCATCAAGCTACCAATGACTTTCTTCACAGAATTGGAAAAAACTGCTTTAAAGTTCATATGGAACCAAAAAAGAGCCCGCATTGCCAAGACAATCCTAAGTCAAAAGGACAAAGCTGAGGGTGTCACGCTACCTGACTTCAAACTATACTACAAGGCTACAGTAACCAAAACAGCATGGTACTGGTACCACAACAGAGATATAGACCAATGCAACAGAACAGAGTCCTCAGAAATAATACCCCACATCTACAGCCATCTGATCTTTGACAAACCTGAGAGAAACAAGAAATGGGGGAAAGGATTCCTTATTTAATAAGTGGTGCTGGGAAAATTGGCTAGCCATAAGCAGAAAGCTGAAACTGGGTCCTTTCCTTACTCCTTATATGAAGATTAATTCAAGATGGAATAGAGACTTAAATGTTCGACCTAATACCATAAAAACCCTAGAAGAAAATCTAGGTAGTACCATTCAGGATATAGGCATGGGCAAGGACTTCATGTCTAAAACACCAAAAGCAATGGCAGCGAAAGCCAAAATTGACAAATGGGATCTAATTAAACTAAAGAGCTTCTGCACAGCAAAAGAAAGTACCATCAGAGTGAACAGGCAACCTAGAGAATGGGAGAAAATTTTTGCAATCTACTCATCTGACAAAGGGCTAATATCCAGAATCTACAAAGAACTCAAACAAATATACAAGAAAAAAACAAACACCCCCATCAAAAAGTGGGCAAAGGATATGAACAGGCATTTCTCAAAAGAAGACATTCATACAGCCAACAGACACATGAAAAAATGCTCATCATCACTCGCCATCAGAGAAATGCAAATCAAAACCACAATGAGATACCATCTCACACCAGTTAGAACGGCAATCATTAAAAAGTCAGGAAACAACAGATGTTGGAGAGGATGTGGAGAAACAGGAACGCTTTTACACTGTTGGTGGGATTGTAAACTAGTTCAACCATTATGGAAAACAGTATGGCAATTCCTCAAGGATCTAGAACTAGATGTACCATATGACCCAGCCATCCCACTACTGGGTATATACCCAAAGGATTATAAATTATTCTACTACAAAGACACATGCACACGTATGTTTATTGCGGCACTATTCACAATAACAAAGACTTGGAATCAACCCAAATGTCCATCTGTGACAGACTGGATTAAGAAAATGTGGCACATATACACCATGGAATACTATGCAGCCATAATAAAAGGATGAGTTTGCGTCCTTTGTAGGGACATGGATGCAGCTTTAAACCATCATTCTTAGCAAAGTGTCACAAGAACTGAAAACCAAACACTGCATGTTCTCACTTATAGGTGGGAACTGAACAATGAGATCACTTGGACTCCAGAAGGGAAACATCACACACCGGGGCCTATCATGGGGAGGGGGGAGGGGGTAGGGATTGCATTGGGAGTTATACATGATATAAATGATGAATTGATGGGTGCTGACGAGTTGATGGGTGCCGCACACCAACATGGCACAAGTATACATATGTAACAAACCTGCACGTTATGCACATGTACCCTAGAACTTAAAGTATAATAAAAAAATAAATAAAAGAAGAATCTCTGAAGAGATATTTGAGAGCGCCTTGAAGCCTATGTTGAAAAAGGAGACACCTTAAGATAATAACTAGAAGGAAGCATTCTGATAAGCTGCTTTGTGATGTGTGCATTCATCTCTCAGAGGTGAAAGTTTCTACGGATTCAGCAGTTTGAAAACCCTGTTTTTGTCTATTTTGCAAAATGACATTTCGGATCTCATTGAGGTCAATGGCAAAAAAGCGAATACCCCAAGATGAAAACTAGGAGGAAACTATCAGAGAAACCACTTTGTTGCGTTCATTCATCTCGGAGAGTTCAACCTTTGTTTTCATTCAGCAATTTGGAAACACAGTTTTTTGTAGAATCTGCAATGGAATATTTGTGAGCGTGTTCAAGTCTATTGTGAAAAATGAAACACTGTCAGATTAAAACTAGAAAGTTTTCTGAGAAACTGTCTCTTATGTGTTCATTCATCTCACAGAGTTAATACTTTCTTTGGATTCAGCAGCTTGTAAGCTCTGCTTTTGTCCATTCTGTGAATTATCATTTTGGAGCTCATTGAGGCCAAGAGCAAGAAAGAGAATGTCCCAGGATAAAAACTAGGAGGAAGCTATCTGAGTAATTGCTTTGTGATGTGTCCATTCATCCTGTAGAGTTAACTTTTCTTTTCATTAAACAGTTTGGAAACACTGTTTGTATCCATTCTGTGAAAGGACATTTGGAGGTCAATGAGGCCAATGGCAAAAAAGTGAATATCCCATTATAAAAACTAGAAGGAAGCTATCTGAGAAACCACTTGGTGATGTGCCCATGCATCTCGCAGAGTTAAAACTTTATTTTCATTCAGCAGTTTGGAAACAGTCTTTTTGTAGAATCTCCTAAGGAATATTTGGGAGCGCATTGAAGCCAATAGTGAAAAAGGAAACATCTTCAGATAATAAGGAGAAAGAAGCTCCTGAGCAACTACTTTGTGATGTTTCCATTCACCTCACAGATTTAAACGTTTCTTTGGATTCAGAAGTCTGTAAACACTGTTCATGTCCATTCTGTGAATGGAAATTTGGGAGCACATTGTTGAAAAAGAGAGTATCTCAGGGTAAAAACTAGAAGGAAGCTATACAAGAAACCACTTTGTGATGTGTGCATTCATCTCACAGTGTTAAACATTTCTCTGGGGTCAGGAGTTTGGAAACACTTTTGGTCCATTCTGTGGATGGACACTTTGGATCTCATTGAGGTGAATGATGAAAAAATGAATATCTCAGGGTAAAAACTAGAAGGAAACTAACTGAGATGCCTTTTTGTTATCTAATCATTCATTTCGCAGAATCAGCCTTTCTTTTCATTAAGCAGTTAGGAAACACTGTTTTTGGAGAATCTGCAAAGGGGTGTTAGAATCCATATTGAGGCCTATGGTGAAAAAGGAAACATCTTCATATAAAAACTAGAAAGAAGATTTACAAGAAATTGCTTTGTGATGTGTGCATTCATCTAACAGTTATACCTTCCTTTGTATTCTGCAGTTTAGAAACACTGTTTTTGTCCATTCTGCGAATGGAGATTTGTGAATCATTGAAACCAACAGCAAAAAAGCGAATATCCCAGGATAGAAACTGGAAGGAAACTATCTGAAAAACCACCCAGTGATGTGTGCATTCATCTCACAGAGTTAAAACTTTCTTTTCATTCTGCAGTTTGGAAACACTGTTTTTGTAAAATCTATGAAGGGATATTTAGGAGTGCATTGAGGCTTATGATAAAAAAAGTAACACCTTCAGATAAAAACCAGAGATAAGCTTTCTGAGAAACTACTTTGTGATGTGTGCATTCATCTCAGAGTTAAACCTTTCCTTGGATTCAGCAGTTTGGAAACACTGTTTTTGTAGAATCTGCAAAGGGTTATTTGGGAGAACATTGAAGCCTATGTTGAAAAAGCATATATCTTCAGATAAAAACTAGAAAGATGCTTTCTGAGAAACTGCTTCATGATGTGTGCATTCATCTCACTGTGTGAAACAATTGTTTGGATGCAGCAGTTTGGAACCACTTTTTTTGTCCATTCTGTGAATACACATTTTGGAGCTCATTGAGGCCAATGGTGAAAAAATGAACATCCAAGTATGAAGGGTGTTATAGTACACAATGAGACCTATGGTAAAAAAGGAAACATTTTTACATAAAAATTAGAAAGAAGCTTTCTGAGAGACTGCTTTGTAATGTCTGTATTCATCTCACAGTTATATCTTTGTTTGAATTCTGCAGTTTGGAAAAACTGTTTTTGTCCATTCTGAAAAGGACATTAGTGAATTCATTGAGGCCAGTGCCAAAAATGCAAATATTCCAGTATAGAAACTGGAAGGAAGCTATCTGAGAACCTGATTTGTGATGTGTGCATTCAACTCACAGAGTTAAATCTTTCGCTTCATTCCACAGGTTGGAAACATTGTATTTGTAGAAACTGCAAAGGGATATTTGGGAGTGCATTGAGGTCTAAGTTGAAAAAGAAAGCAACTTCAGATAAAACTTAGAAAGAAGCATTCTGAGAAACTGCTTTGGGATGTGTGCATTCATGTTACCCAGTAAATTTTTTTATTCAGCAATGTGGAAACATTATTTGTGTCCATTCTGTTAGTGGACATTTGGAGCTCATTGAGAACAATGGCAAAAATCGATTATCCCAGGATAAAAACAAGAAGGAAGCTATCTGAGAAGTTGCTTTGTCATGTTTGCATTCATCTCACAGAGTTTAACCTTTCTTTTTATTCAACAGTTTGGAAACACTGTTTTTGTAAAATCTGCGAAGGGATATTTGGGATTGCATTGGGGTCTAAGTTGAAAAAGGAAACATCTTCAGACAAAAACTAGTAAGAAGTTTTCTGAGAAATTGCTTTGTGACGTGTGCACTCATCTCACAGAGGTAAACTTTTCTTTGGATTCAGCAATTTGGAAATATTGTTTTTGTCCATTCTGCAAATGGACATTTGGGAGCTCATTGAGGCCAATGGCAGAAAAACGAACATCCCAGGATAAAAACTAGAAGGAAGCTATCTGAGAAACAGTTTTGTGATGTGTGGATCCATGTCAGAGAGTTAAACCTTAATTTTCTTTGAGCAGTTTGGAAACACTGTTCTTGTAGAATCTGTGAAGCCATATTTGGGAGTGCATTGAGGCCTATGTTGAAAAAGGATACATCTTCGGATAAAAACCAGAAAGAAGCTTTCTGAGAAACTGCTTCTTGATGTGTGCATTCATCTGACAGTGTTAAACTTTCTTTTGATACATCAGTTTGGAAACACTGTTTTTGTAGAAACTGTGAATGGATATTTGGGAGCTTATTTTGGCTATTGGTGACAAAGTGAATAACCCAGGATAAAAACTAGAAGGAAGCTATCTGAGAAACCACTTTGTGATGTGCACATTCATCTCACAGTGTTAAACATTGCTTTGGATTCAGCAGTTTGGAATACTATTTTTGTCCATTCTATGAATGGACGTTTTGGAGCTCAATGAGGCCAATGGTGAAAAAGTGAACATCCAAGAATAAAAACTAGAAGGAAGCTAACTGAGAAACTGTTCTGTGATGAGTACATTAATCTCACAGAATTAAGCTTTTCTTTTCATTAAGCAGTTTGGAAACACTGTTTTTTGAGAATCTGCAAAGGGATGTTAGAGAGTGCATTGAGGCCTATGGTGAAAAAAGGAACAACCACACAATAAAGCTAGAAAGAAGCTTTCTGAGAAATTGCTTTGTGATGTGTGCATTCATCTCACAGTTAAACTTTTCTTTGGATTCTGCAGTTTGGAAACACTGTTTTTGTGCATTCTGCAAATGGACATTTGGGAACTCATTGAGGCCAATGGTTAAAAACTGAATATCCCAGTACAAAAACTTGAAGGAAGCTCTCTGACAGACCCCTTTGCAATGTGTACTTTCATCATGGAGAGGAAAACCTTTCTTTTCATTCATCAGTCTGGAAACACTGTTTTTGTAGACTCCATGAAGGGATATTTGGGAGCACATTGGGGCCTGAAGTGAAGAAGAAAACAACTTCAGATAAAAACTCTTAAGAATCTTTCTGAGAAAATGAATTTTGATGTATGCACTGATCTCACAGAGTTAAACCTTGGTTTGGATGCAACAGTTTGGAAAAACTGTTTTTGTCCATTCTGCAAATGGACATTTGGGAGGTCTTGGAGGCCAATGGTGAAAAAGTGAATATCCCAAGATAAAAACAAGAAGGCTGCCCTCTGAGAAACCCCTTTGTGATGTGTGCATTCATCTCGTAGAGGTAAATATCTCTTTTCATTTAACAGCTCGGAAACATTTCTTCTGTAGAATCTGCAAAGGGATATTTGGGAGTGATTTGAGGCCCATCTTGAAAAAGGAAACATTTTAAGATAAAAACTAGAAAGAAGCTTTCTGAGAAACTGCTTTGGGATGTGTGTTTTCATCTCACAGAGTTAAACTTTCTTTTGATTCAGCAGTTTGGAAACACTGTTTTTGTAGAATCTGTGAATGGACACTTTGAAGTTTATTTAGGCCAATGGCGAAAAAGTGAATATCCCAGGGTAAAAACTAGAAGGAGCCTAACTGAGAAACTGTTTCATGATGTGTGAATTCATCTCACAGAATTAAACCTTTCTTTTCATGAAGCAGTTTGGAAACACTGTTTTTGGACAATCTGCAAAGGGTTGTTAGCGAATTGAGGTCTAAGTTGATTAGAAAAAGGAAACATCTTCAGATAAAAATTAGAAAGAAGCTTTCTGAGAAAATGCTTTGTGATGTGTGCATTCATGTCACAGTTATACCTTTCTTTGTATTCCGCAGTTTGGAAACACTGTTTTTGCCCATATTGTGAATGGACATTTGGGAACTCACTGATGGAAATGGCACAAAAGTAAATATTCCAGGATAGAAACTAGAAGAAAGCTCTCTGAGAAACTGCTTCATGATGTGTGCATTTGTCTCATAGAATTAAAACTTTCTTTTTATTCAGCAGTTTGGAAACACTGTTTTTGTGGAATCCTTGAATATATATTTGGGGCACATTGAGGCCTATGGTGAAAAAGGAAACATCTTCAGATGAAAACTAGAAAGAAGCTTTGTGAGAAACTGCTTTGAGATGTGTGCATTCATCACACTGAGTTAAACATTTATTTCAATTCAGCAGTTTGGAAACACTCTTTGTGTTCGTTCTGTGAAAGTACATTTGGAGCTAATTGAGGTTAATGACAAAAAAGTGAATGTTCCAGGATAAAAACTAGAAGGAAGCTATCTGAGAAATTGCTTTGTGATGTGTGCATTCATCTCATAGAGGTAAATATCTCTTTTCATTCAGCAGTTTGGAAACATTTTTTCTGTAGAATCTGCAAAAGGATATTTGGGAGTGATTTGAGGCCTATGTTGAAAAAGGAAACATCTTCAGATAAAAACTAGTAAGTTTTCTGAGAAACTGCTTTGGCATGTGTGTTTTCATCTCACAGAGTTAAACTTTCTTTTGATTCAGCAGTTTGGAAACACTGTTTTTGTAGAATCTGTGAATGGACACTTTGAAGTTCATTTAGGTCAGTGGCGAAAAAGTGAATATCCCAGGGTAAAAACTAGAAGGATGCTAACTGAAAAACTGTTTCATGATGTGTGAATTCATCTCACAGAATCAAACCTTTCTTTTCATGAAGCAGTTTGGAAACACTGTTTTTGGACCATCTGCAAAGGGGTGTTAGCGAATTGAGGTCTAAGTTGAAAAAGGAAACATCTTCAGATAAAAATTAGAAATAAGCTTTCTGAGAAACTGCTTTGTGATATGTGCATTCATGTCAGAGTTATACCTTTCTTTGGATTCTGCAGTTTGGAAACACTGTTTTTGTCCATTTTGTGAATGGACATTTGGGAACTCACTGAGGGAAATTGCACAAAAGTAAATATTCCAGGATAGACACTGGAAGAAAGCTCTCTAAGAAACTGCTTCATGATGTGTGCATTTGTCTCACAGAATTAAAACTTTCTTTTTATTCAGCAGTTTGGAAACACTGTTTTTGTGGAATCCGTGAATATGTATTTGGGGGCACATTGAGGCTTATGGTGAAAAAGGAAACATCTTCAGATGAAAACTAGAAAGAAACTTTGTGAGAAACTGCTTTGAGATGTGTGCATTCATCACACTGAGTTAAACATTTATTTCAATTCAGCAGTTTGGAAACACTCTTTGTGTTCGTTCTGTGAAAAGACATTTGGAGCTGATTGAGGTTAATGGTGAAAAAGTGAATGTTCCAGGATAAAAACTAGAAGGAAGCTATCTGAGAAATCGCTTTGTGATATGTGCATTCATCTCACCGAGTTAAACCTTTGTTTTCATTCAGCAGATTCAAAACTCTGTTTGTGTAGAATCTGAGAAGGGATATTTTGGAGCTCAATGAAGCCTATGGTGAAAAAGGAAACATCTTCAGTTGAAAACAAGAAAGAAGCTTTCTGAGAAACCGCTTTGTGATGTGTGAATTCATCACACAGATTTAAACATTTCCTTGGATTCAGCAGTTTGGAAACTGTTTTTGTAGAATCTGCAAAGGGATATTTGGGAGCGCATTGAGGCCTATGGATAAAGTTGAATCATCTTCAGATAAAAACAAGACAGAAGATTTCTGAGAAATTGCTTTTTGAAGTGTTCATTCATCTCACAGAGTTAAACCTTTCTTTGCATTCAGAATTTTGTGAATTTTTTTTTTTTTTGTCCATCGTGCAAATGGACATTTGGGAGCTCATTGAGGCCAGAGGTAAAAAAGCAAATGTCCCAGGATAAAAACTAGAAGGAAGCTATCTGAGAAACCACTTGCAGTGTATGCACTCATCACACAGTGATACACCATTCTTTTTATTCAAGAGTTTGGAAACACTGTTTTTGTATAATTTCTGAAGGGATATTTGGGAGCACACTGAGGAAGAAGGTGAAAAAGGAATGTCTTCAGATAAAAACAAGAAAGAAGCTTTCTGAGAAACTGCTTTGTGATGTGTGCATTCATCTCACAGAGTTAAATCTTTCTTTGGATTCAGCAGTTTGGAAACACTGTTTTTCTCCATTCTCCAAATGGACATTTGGGAATTCATTGAGGCCATTGGCAGAAAAGCTAATATCCCAGGATAAAAAAAAGGGGGGAAGCAATCTGAGAATCTGTATGCGATGTGTGCAGTCATCTCACAGAATTAAAATTTTATTTGACTCAGCAGTTTGGAAACAGTGTTTTGGGAGAATCTGTGAAGGGATAATTCGGAGAGCATTGAAGCCTATGGTTAAATAGGAAACATCTTCAGATGAAAACTAGAAAGAAGCTTTCTTGGAAACTGCTTTGTGATGTGTGCATTCATCTCACAGAGTTAAACCTTTCTGTGGATTCAGCAGTTTGGAATAACAGTTTTTGTCCAACTGTGAATGGACATTTGGTAGATCATTGAGGCCAATGGCAAAAAATTGAATATTCCAAGACGAAAACTAGAGGGGAGCTATCTGCAAACCCAATTTGTGATGTGTGCATTCCTCTTGCCAAGTTAGACTTTTATTTTCTTCTTTTTGTTTAAATAACTTTTATTACATTTATATATTTAATTAAAATGATACTTTTTTAAAGAATGGCATAATTTTCTTTGTAATATGATTGGAATCATTTGTAGAAGTTAAAATATTGTTATGTCTATGTCGTGTCTAGATATGGACATGTATGATATAGTAGCCCATGAAGTAAAACAACAAAATTGATTACACTTTATTTGAAAAATAAGTTTTTAGAGCAAGAAACCTAGAATCTCTAATTATTTCTTCACGCAAATAGAAATCATTAGAAAACTGTAACATTGTTGAGAATATTTTGATGAAATAAATTGAAACAAAATTTATTTCCAGATAACATTGATTTTTGTAGTGAGCATAAAAGTTTAAACTTGTACCTGAAAACTCAAGGTACTATGACTGAAGATTTTTCTACATGTAATATTAAAATTCCAAATAAATGCTAACCAAAATTATTAAGATGATGGTTTAAAATTGTTTTTATCTCTACAAAGTCACAAGTGGATTTAGGATGTTAAATGTCATCTATTCTATTTCTTTCTACTTTTAACAAAAACTAGACCTTTTATCTCTGTTTCAATGTTACCTTTTACAAC
The DNA here is from genome assembly GCF_009764315.1 of Trachypithecus francoisi. Taxonomy (NCBI): domain Eukaryota; kingdom Metazoa; phylum Chordata; class Mammalia; order Primates; family Cercopithecidae; genus Trachypithecus; species Trachypithecus francoisi. Next base: position 27,861 of record NW_022680714.1, on the reverse strand, counting down.
GTGACTTTAAAAATGTGTTTTAAAGCAATTTTCCTGTGTCTTTAATATTGACTTTATATTCGACCAAGTAAAATACACATGTTGAGAAAATAGCTTTGTACCATTAAAGATTATGAAACAGGTTTAGAAGGGCACTTGGTCTTTTACATTTTAGTTGCATACCAAAAGCACCAGAAATTATTTAGAACACTGATTATTTCATTCAAATAAAAAATATATTCAAATTATCTCAATTTTAATTTTGAGTCTTTTTTTCTGATGGAAAATTTCAAGCATTGGGTTTTAAAGCAGTCATTTCTGCTTCAAGTTTAATTTCTCAAAAAAATATTTTTATTGACTAAAAAGATAAATATTATACCCCTACATCACTTCTAAGGGAAGACTAGATTGTTTTATAATTAGAAAATGAAAGGCTAATATAATATATTCTCCCTCTCTAAAAGTAGAAGGATTTACTATTTTAAATTTAGATATTTTAATGGGTAGGCTTTGGTTTTTTGATAAAACTTTTTCTATTTTTATTATACTTTAAGTGTTCAGATACATGTGCACAACACGCAGGTTTGCTACGTATGTACACATGTGACATGTTCGTGTGCTGCACCCATTAACTAGTCATTTACATTAGGTATATCTCCTAATGCTATCCGTCCCCCCTCCCCCCACCCCACAACAGGCCTGGGTGTGTGATATTCCCCTTCCTGTGTCCAAGTGTTATCATTGCTCATTTACCACCTACGAGTGAGAGCATGCGGTACTTGGTTTTTTGGCCTTGTGATAGTTTGCTGATAATGATGGTTTCCAGCTGCATCCATGTCCCTACAAAGGACATGAACTCATCCACTGTTATGGTTGCATAGTATTCCATGGTGTATATGTGCCACATTTTCTTAATACAGTCTATCATTGATGGACATTTGGGTTGGTTCCAAGTCTTTGCTATTGTGATTAGTGCCACAATAAACATACATATGTATGTGTCTTTATAGTAGCATGATTTATAATCTTCTGGGTATATACCCAGTAAAGGGATGGCTGTGTTAAATGGTATTTCTGGTTCTAGATCCTTGAGGAATTGCCCCACTGTCTTCCACAGTGGTGGAACTAGTTTACATTCCCACCAACAGTGTAAAAGTGTTCCTATTTCTCCACATCATTTCCAGTATACCCTTTGAAAACTGGCAAAAGACAGGGATGCCCTCTCTCACCACTCTTATTCAACATAGTATTGGAAATTCTGGCCAGGACAATCAGGCAGGAGAAAGAAATAAAGGGTATTCAATTAGAAAAAGATGAAGTCAAATTGTCCCTGTTTGCAGATGACATGATTGTATATTTGGAAAACCCCATCATCTCAGCCCAAAATCTCCCTAAGCTGATAAGCAACTTCAGCAAAGTCTCAGGATACAAAATCAATGTGCAAAACTCACAAGCATTTCTCTACACCAATAACAGACAAACAGAGAACCAAATCATGAGTGAACTCCCATTCACAATTGCTTCAAAGAGAATAAAATACCTAGGAATCCAACTTGCAAGAGATGTGATGGGCCTCTTCAAGGAGAACTGCAAACCATTGCTGAATGAAATAAAAGAGGACACAAGCAAATATAAGAATATACCATGCTCATGGATAGGAAGAATCAACATGAAAATCTCCATATGGCCGAAGGTAATTTATAGATTTAATGCCATCCCCATCAAGCTACCAATGACTTTCTTCACAGAATAGGAGAACACTACTTTAAAGTTCATATGGAACCAAAAATGCCTGCATTGCCAAGACAAACCTACACCAAAGGAACAAAGCTGGAGGAATCACACTACCTGACATCAAATTGTACTGAAAGTCTACAGTAATGAAAACACCATGGTACTGGTACCAAAACAAAGACATAGGCCAGTGGAACAGAACAAAGCCCTCAGAAATAATACCATATATCTACAACCATCTAATCTTTGATAAACCTGAAAAAATAAGAAATGGGGAAAGGATTCCCAATTTAATAAATGATGCTGGGAAAACTGGCTAGCCATATGTAGAACACTGAAACTGGATCCCTTATACAAAAATTAATTCAAGTTGGATTAAATACTTAATTGTTTGACCTAAAACCATAAACACCCTAGAAGAAAACCTAGGCAATACCATTCAGGGCATAGGCATGGGCAAGGACATCGTGTCTAAAACACCAAAACCAAGAGCAACAAAAGTCAAAGATGAGAAATTGGGTTCAATTAAACTAAAGGGCTTCTGCACAGCAAAAGAAACTATCATCAGAGTGAACTGGCAACCTACAGAATGGGAAAACTGTTTTTGCAATCTACTCATCTGAAAAATGGCTAACATCAAGAATCTACAAAGAACTCAAACAAGTCTACAAGAAAAAACAAACAAACCAATTCAAAAGTGGGTGAAAGGTATGAACAGACACTTCTTAAAAGAAGACGCTTATGCAACAAACAGGCACATAAAAAATGCTCACCATCACTGGCCATCAGAGAAAAAAAAACACAATGTGCTATATTCTCACACAAGTTATAATAGTGATCGCTAAACATTAAGGAAAGATTTTTTTTTATCATTCAGCAATTTGGAAACACTGTTTTTGTAGAATCTGTGATAGGATATTTGGGAGTGCATTGAGTCCTATGGTGAAAAAGGAAACATCTTCATGTAATAGATAGAAAAAAGCTTTCTGAGAAATAGCTTTGTGATGTTTCCATTCATTTTGAAGAGTCAAAACTTCATTTTCATTCAACACTTTGGAAATACTGTTATTGTAGAAACTGCATAGGGACATTTGGAAGCACATTGAGGCCTATGATGAAAAAGGAAATGTCTTCAAATCAAACTAGAAAGAAAGCTTCTGAGAAACTGCTTTGCGAGATGTTCCTTCACCTCACAGGGTTAAACTTTACTTTGGACTCAGCAGCTTGGAAACCCTGTTTTTGTCCATTCTGTGAATGGACTTTTGGGAGCTCACTGAAGCCAAAGGCGAAAAAGCAAATATCTCAGGTTAAAAACTAGAAGGAAGTTATCTGAGAAACAGCTTTGTGATGTGGGCCTTCATCTTGCAGAGGTAAACCTTTCTTTTCATTCAGCAGTTTTGAAACACTGATTTTGAAGAATCTGCGAAGGGATATTTGGGAGTGCATTGAGACCTATGGTGAAAAAGGAAACATCTTCAGATAAAAACTAGAAAGAAGCTCCCTTAGACACTGTTTTGTGATGTGTGCATTCATCTCACAGAGTTAAAGCTTTATTTAGATTCAGCAGTCTTGAAACATTGCTTTTCTCCATTCTGCAAATGGACATTTCAGAGCTTACTGGGGCCAATGGCAAAAAAGCGAATATCCCAGGATAAAAACTAGAAGTAAGTTATCTGAGAAACCAATTTGTAAAGTGTCCATTTGTCTCACAGAGTCAAACCTCCCTTTTCATTCAGCAGTTTGGAGACACTGTTTTGGTAGAATCTGCAAAGGGATATTTGGGAGTGAAAGGAGGCCTATGGTGAAAGAGAAAATATCTTTAAAAAAAAACTAGAAAGAAGCTTTCTGAGAAAATGCGTTGTGATGTGTACACTCATCTCACAGGGTTAAAACTTTCGTTGGATTCAGCAGTTTGCAAACACTGTTTTCACAGAATCTCTGAAGGAATATTTAGGTGTGCATTGAGACCAATGGTGAAAAAGGCCATAAATTCAAATACAAACTGGAAGGAAGCTGTCAGATAACTGCTTCTTGATGTGTGTATTCATCTCAGAGAGTTAAAGTTTTCTTTGGATTCAACATTTTGGAAACCATATTTTCATTCATTCTGCACATGGACATTTGGGTGATATTTGAGGCCAACTGCAATAAAGTGAATATCCCAGTGTAAAAAGTAGGAGGAAGCTAGCTGAGAAACTGCTTTGTAATGTGTACATTCACCTCACAGAACTAAACACTTCCTCTCATTCAGCATGTTGGAAAAACTGTTTTCTGAGAATCTGCAAAGTGATAATTTGGAATGCATTGAGCCGTATGGAAAAAAGAAACATATTTAGATGAAAGCTAGAAAGAAGCTTTGTGAGAAACTGACTTGGGATGTGTGCATTTCCTTCATGGAGTCAAATCTTTCTTTGAATTCAGCAGTTTGGAAACACTGTTTTTGTGTATTCTGCAAATGGACATTTGAGAGCTCAGTGAAGCCAATGGTGAAAAAGTGAAAATCCCAAGACAAAAACTAGAAGGAAGCTTTATGAGATACCACTTTGTGATGTGTGCACACATCTCTCAGAGTTAAACCTTTCTTTTCATTCAGCAGTTTGGAAACACTGTTTTTGTAGAATCTGCAAATTGATATTTTAGACTACATTGAGGCCTATGGTGAAAAAGGAAACATTTTCAGATAAAAACTAGAAAGAAGCTTTCTGAGAAACTGTTTTGTGATGTGTGCATTCATCTCACAGAGTTAAACCGTTTTTTGGCTACAGTGTTGAAACACTGTCTTTCTTCACTCTGCAAATGGACATTTGGGAGCTCACTGAGGCCAATGGCAAAAAAGCAAATATCCCAGGATAAAAACTAAAAGAAAGCTATCTGAGAAACAACTTTGTAATGTGTGCATTCATCTCACAGAGTCAAATCTGTCTTTTCATTCAACAGTTTATAAACACTGTTTTTGTAGAATTTGCAAAGGGATATTTGGGAGCGAATTGAGGCGTATGGTGAAAGAGGAAATATTTTCAAAGAAAAACTAGAAAGGAGCTTTCTGAAAAACTGTGTTGTGATGTGTGCATTCATCTCAAAGTGCTAAAATTTTCGTTGGATTCAGCAGTTTGCAAACACTGTTTTTGTAGAATCTGTGAAGGAATGTTTAGGTGCACATTGAGGACAATGAGGAAAAAGGAAATAAATTCAAATACAAACTGGAAATAAGCTTTCTGAGAAACTGTCTTGTGACGTGTGTATTCATTTCAGAAAGTTAAACCTTACTTTAGAGTCAACAATTTTGTTCATTCTGCCATGGACATTTCAGAGCTATTTGAGGCCAATTACAAAAAAGGGAATATCTCACTATAAAAACTAGGAAGAAGTTATCAGAGAAAACTCTTAGTGATTTGTACATTCACCTCACAGAGTTAAACTTTTCTTTTCATTCAGCTTATTGGAAACACTGTTTTTAGGAATCTGCAAAGTGATATTTTAGAACACATCGAAACCTATGGTATAAAAGAAGCATATTCAGATGAAACAAGAAAGAAGCTTTGGTAAAAACCACCTTGTGATGCGTGCATTCATCTCAAAGAGTTAACTCCTTCTTTAAATTCAGCAGTTTGGAAACAGTTTTTCTAAATTCTGCAAATGGACATTTTTGAGGTCAGTGAGGCCAATGGTGAAAAAGTGAATATCCCAGTATAAAAATTAGAAGGAAGCTATCTGTGGCAGCGTTTGTGATGTGTGCACTCATTTCACAGAGTGAATCCTTTCTTTCCATTCGGCAGTTTGAAAATACAGCTTTTGTCGTATCTACAAAGGGATATTTGGGAGCTCATGCAGGCGTACAGTGAAAAAGGAAACATCTTCAAATAAACACCAGAAAGAAGCTTTCTGAGAAATTACTTTGTGATGTGTGCATTCATCTCACAGAGTTAAATCATTCTCTGGATTCAGCAGTTTGGAAACACGTTTTTGTCCATTTTGCCAATGAACATTTGTGAGCTGTTTGAGGTGAATGGAGAAAAAGCAAATATCCCAGGATAAAAACTAGAAGGAAACCATTTAGGAAGCCACTTTGTGAAGTGTGCATTCATTTCGCTGACAGAAACCTTTACTTTTTTCATTCAGCAGTTTGGAAACACTATTTTTGTAGAATCTACGAAGTGATATTTAGGAGTATATTGAGGGGTATGGTGAAAAGGGAAACATCTTCAGATAAAAACTGGAAGGAAGCTTTCTGAGAAATTGCTTCCTGATGTATTCATTCATCTCACAGAGTTAAACATTTCTTTCTATTCAGTAGATTGGAAACACTGTTTTTGTCCATTCTGTGAGTGGACATTTGGGAGCTTATTGAGGCCAATGGCTTAAGAGTAAATATCCCAGTATAAAAACTAGAAGGAAGCTATTTGATAAACCACTTTGTGATATGTGCATTCATCGCACAAAGTTAAACCTTTCTTTTCATTCAGAAGTTTGGCAATACTGTTTGTGTAGAATCTGTGAAGGGACAATTTGGAGCACATGAGAAACTCTGGTGAAGAAGGAAACATCTTCAAATAAAAACTAGAAAGAAACTTTCTGAGATGCTGTTTTGTGATATGAGCCTTCAGCAACAGAGTTAAACCTTTCTGTGCATTCAGCAGTTTGGAAATGCTGTTTTTGTCCATTCTGCCAATGGACATTGGGGAACTCTTTGAGGTGAATGGCAAAAAAGTGAATATCCCAGGATAAAAACTAGAAGGAAGCTATCTGATAAATCGCTTTGTGATGTGCACATCCATCTCACTGGGAAAAACTTCTCTTTTCATTCGGCAGGTTGCAAACACTGTTTTTGTGAAATCTGCAAAGAGATATTTAGGTGTGCATTGAGGGATGCAGTGAAAAAGGAATCATATTCAGATAAAAACTAGAAAGAAGTTATCTGAGAAACCACTTTGTCATGTGAGCATTCCCCTCACAGAGTTAAACCTTTCTTTTCTTTTCTTTTCTTTTTTTTTTTTTTTTGAGATGGAGTCTCGCTCTGTCATCCAAACTGGAGTTCACTGGCCAGATCTCAGCTCACTGCAAGCTCCGCCTCCCGGGTTCATGCCATTCTCCTGCCTCAGCCTCCAGAGTAGCTGGGACTACAGGCACCCGCCACCTTGCCCGGCTAGTTTTTTGTATTTTTTAGTAGAGACGGGGTTTCACCGTGTTAGCCAGTATGGTCTCAATCTCCTGACCTCGTGATTCGCCCGCTTCGGCCTCCCAAAGTGCTGGGATTACAGGCTTGAGCCACCGCGCCTGGCCAACCTTTCTTTTCATTCCACAATTTGGAAACACTGTTTTTGTCCATTGCATGAATGGAAATTTGGGAGCTCATTGAGACTAGTGGTGTAGGAGAAAATATCCCAGGACAAATACCAGAAGGAAGCTCTCTGAGAAACTGCTTTGTGATGTGTGCATTCATCTTGCAGAGTTAAACCTTTTTTTTTCACTCTGCATTTTGGGAACATTATCTTTGTAGAATCTGCAAAGGGATATTTGGGATGTATTGAGGCTTATGGTGAAAAATGAAACATCTTCAGATATAAAATGGAAAGAAGCTTTCTGAGAAATTGCTTTGTGATGTCTCCATTCATCTCACATTGTTAAACCTTTGTTTGCATTCAGCAGTTGAGAAACACTATTTTTGGCCATTTGGCCGGTGGACATTTCAGAGCTCATTGAGGCCAATGGCAAAAAAGTGAGTATCCCAGGATAAAACCTAGAAGGAAACTATCAGAGAAACAGCTTTTTTATGTGTAAATTCAGCTTGCAGAGTTAAACTTTTCTTATAATTCAACAGTTTGGAAACACTGTTTTTGTTGAATCTGTGAAGGGGTATTTGTGAGCACTTTGAGGTCTGTGTTGAAAGAGGACACATCTTCAGGTACAACAAAGAAGCTTTCTGAGAAACTGGCTTTGATGGTTGCGTTAATCTCAAAAATTTAAAGCTTCCTTTGGATTCAGCAGTTTGGAAACACTGCTTTTGTCTCTTCTGTGAAAGGACATTTGGGAGCCTACTGGGGCCAAGGGCGAAAAAGCTGATATCTCAGGATAAAAAGTAGAAGGAAGCTGTCAGGGAAAACATTCAGTGATGTGTACATTCATCTCAAAGTGTTAAACTTTTCATTCAGCAATTTGGAAACACTCTTTTTATAGTATTGGTGAAGCGATATTTGGAAGGGCATTGAGGGCTATGGATAAAGTGCTTTTTGATGTGTGCATTCAACTCACAGAGTTAAACCTTACTTTGGATTCAGCAGTTTGGAAACACTGGTAATATAAATTATGCAAATGGACATTTGGGAGCTCACTGAGTCCAACAGCAAAAAGGCAAATATCACATGATAAAAACTAGAAAGAAGCTATCTGAGAAAACTGTGTGATATGTGCATTCACCTCTCAGAGTTAAATTTCTTTTCATTCAACAGTTTGGAAACACTGTGTTTGCAGAATCTATGAAGGGATATTTGGGAGTACATTGAGGCCTATGGTGAAAAATTAAGCACCTTCAGATAAAAACAAGAAAGAAGCTTTCTGATATGCTGGTTTGTGATGTGTGCATTCATGTCACAAAGTTAAACCTTTCTTTGGATTCAGCAGTTTGCAAACACTGTTTTTGTCCATTCTGCAAATGGACATTTGAGAGCTCAGTGAAGCCAATGGCGAAAAAGTGAAAATCCCAAGATAAAAACTAGAAAGAAGTTATCTGAGAAACTGCTTTGTGATGTGTGCATTCATCTTGCAGAGTTAAACCTTTCTTTTCATTCAGCAGCTTGGAAACACTGTTTTTCTAGAATCTGTGAAGGGATATTTGGGATTGCATTGAGGCCTATGGTGAAAAAGGAAATATTTTCAGATGAAAACTACAAAGAAGATTTCCGATAAAATATTTTGTCATGTCTGCACTCATCTCACAAACTTAAACCTTTCTTTGGATTCAGCAGTTGGAAACACTGTTTTTGTCCATTCTGCAAATGGACATTTGGGAGTTCTTTGAGGCCAATGGAAAAAAAGAGAATATCCCAGTATAAAAAGGAGAAGGAAGCTATCTGAGAAACCATTTTATGAAGTGTGCATTCATTTTACGGAGATAAACATTTTGTTTCACTCAGCAGTTTGTAAACACTGTTTTTGTAGAACCTGCAAAGGGATATCTTGGAGCACATTGTGGCCTGTGGTGATAAAGGAAATATCTTCAGATAAAAACTAGAAAGAAGCTTTCTGAGAAACTCCTTTGTGATTTATGCATTCATCTCACAGAGATTTATCTTTATTTGGATTGAGCAGTTTGGAAACACTGCTTTTGTCCATTCTGCCAATGGACATTTGGGAGTTCATTGAAGCCAATGGTGAAAAAGTGAATATCCCAGCATAAAACTAGAAGGATACTATCTGAGAAACCGCTTTGTGAAGTATGCATTCATCTCGCAGAGTTAAACATTTCTTGTCACTCAGCAGTTTTGAAACACTGTTTTTGTAGAATTGGCAAAGGGATACTTGGGAGCCCTTTGAGGCTGATGGTGAAAAAGGAAACATCTTCACATGAAAACCAGAAAGACGCTTTCTGAGAAACTGTTTTATGATATATGCATTCTTCTCACAGACTTAAACATTTCTTTGCCTTCAGCAGTTTGGAAACACTTTTTGACCATTGTGCAAATGGACATTTGGGAGCTTAATGAGGCCAACTGTGAAAAAGAGAATATCCCAGGAAAAAAACTAGAAGAAAATTATCTGAGAAAGCACTTTATGATGTGTGCATTTATCTTGCAGAGCTAACTGTTCTCTTCACTCAGCCGATGTGAAACACTGTTTTTTTAGAATCTGCCAAAGTATATTTCAGGGCACATTGAGGCCTATGGTAAAAAAGGAAACATCTTCAAATAAAAAGAAGCAAAAAGCTTTCTGAGAAATTGCTTTGTGATGTGTGCATTCATGACACAGAGTTAAACCTTTCTTTGGATTCAACAGTTTGGAAGCGCTCTTTTTGTCTATTCTGCATATGTTCATTTGGGAGCTCATTGAGGGCAATGGTGAAAAAGTGAATATCTCAGGATGAAAACTAGAAAGAGGTTACAAGAGAAACTGCTTTGTCTTGTGTGCATTCATCATGTAGATTTAAAATTCCCTTGTCATTTAGCAGTTTGGAAACACTGTTTTTGTTCATGCTGTGAGGGATAATTGGGAATGCATTGGCAGCTGTGGTGAAAAAGGAAACATCTTCAGATAAAAACTAGAAAGAATATTTCTGAGAAACTGCTACATGAGGTGGGCATTCATTTCACAGAATTAAAATTTTTTTGGATGTAGCAGTTTGGAAACACCGTTTATGTCCATTCTGCGAAAAATGGTATGTTCATTCCTCTCTCAGAGTTAAAACTTTCTTTTCATTCAGCAGTTGGGAAACAATGTTTTTTGGAATATGCAAAGGAATATTTGGGAGAAAATTGGGGCCTATGGTTAAAAAGGAAGGATTCAGATAAAAACTAGAATGCAGCTTTCTGAGAAACAGCTTTGGATGTGTGCATTCATCTCACAGAGTTAAATCTTTCTTTGGGTTCAGAAGTTTGGAAACACTTCTCTGTCCATTCTGCAAATTGACATTTGTTATCTCATTGAGGCCAATGGTGAAAAAGGGAATATCCTAGGAAAAATACTAGAAGGAAACTCTCTGAGAAACCACTTTGTGATGCATGCATCCATCTTGCAGAGTTAAACCTCTCTTCATTCAGCAGACTGGAAACACCGTTTTTGTACCATCAGCAAAGGCAAATTTGGGAGTGCCTAGAGCACTATGGAGAAAAAGAAAACATCTTCAGATAAAAAGTAGAAAGAAACTTTCTGAGAAACTGTTTGTGATGTGTGCATTCAACTCACAGAGCTAAACCTTTCCTTGTGTTCATTGTTTTGGCAGCACTGTTTTTGTCATTTCTGTGAAAGTTTATTTTGGAGCTCATTGAGACCAATGTTGAAAAAAGGAATATCATATGATAAAAAACTAGAAGGAAGCTATCTGAGAAACCACTTCATGATGTGTGCATTCATCTCACAGTGAAACCTTTCTTTGGATTCAGCAGCTTGAAACAATGTTTTTGTCCCATCTGTGAGTGGACATTTGGGTGCTCCTTGAGGTCAATGGCTAAAATGCTAATATCCAAGAATAAAAATTAGAAGGAAGTTGTTTGAGAGACTGCATTTTGACATGTGTATTCATATTGCAGAGTTAAACCTCTCTCTAAATTCAACAGTTTGGAAACACTCTTTTTGTAGAATCTGTAGAAACACTCTTTTTATTCTTCAGATAAGAAAGAAGCTTTCCGAGAAACTACTTTGTGATGTGTGTATTCATCTCACAGTGTTATAACTTTCTTTTGATTCAGCAGTTTAGAACACTGTTCTTGTCCTCTCTGTGAATGGACATTTGGGAGCTCATTGAGGCCAATGGCAAAAAAGAAAATATCCCAGGACAAGAACTAGAAGGAAGGTACGTGAGAAACCACTCAGTGGTCTGTGCATTCATCTCACAGACTTAAAGTTTCTTTTCATTCAGTAGTTTGTAAACACTGTTTTTGTGGTATCTGTGAAGGGGTATCTGGGAGCACTTTGAGGCCTATGGTGAATAGTGAATCATCTTCAAATAAAAACTAGAAAGAAGCTTTCTGAGAAACAGCTTTGTGATGTGTGCATTCATTTCACAGAGTAAAAGTTTATTTGGATTCAGCAGCTTGGAAACACTGTTTTTGTCCATTCTGCTAATGGACATTTGGGAACTCATTGAGGCCAATGGTGAAAAAGCAAATATACCTGGTGAAAACTAGAAGGAAACTGTCTGAGAAACTGCTTTGTGATGTTTGCCATCACCTCTCCAAATTAAACCTTTCTTTTCATTCAGTAATTTGGAAGCATTGTTTTGGCAGTTATGGCGAAAGAATATATGGGAATGCATTGAGGCTTATAGTGAAAAATTGAAGACCTTCACATAAAAACCAAAAAGAATCTTTCTGAGAAATTGCTTTGGATGTGTGCATTCATCACACAGAGTTAAAAGTTTCTTTGGATTCAACAGTTTGGAAACAGTGTTTTTGTCCATTCTGCAAATTGACATTTGGGAGCTCATTGATGCCAATGGGGACGAAGTGAATATCCCAGGATAAAAACTAGCAGGAAGTTCTCAGAGAAACTGCTTTGAGATGTATGCATTCATCTCCCAGAATTAAAACTTTCTTTTCAATCAGCAGCTTGGAAACACTGTTTTTCTAGAATCTGTGAAGGCATATTTGGTAACACATTGATGCCTATGGTGAAAATGGAAATATCTTCAGACAAAAATTAGAAAGAAGCTTTCTGAATAACTGGTTTGTGATGTGTGCATTTATCTCACAGAATTAAACATTTGTTTGGATTCAGCAGTTTGGAAACACTGTTTTTGTACATTCTACTAATGGACATTTGGGAGAACCTTGAGGTCAATGGTGGAAGAGCAAATATCATAAGTTAAAAACCAGAAGGAAGCTCTCTGAGAAACCACTTTGTTCAATTTCCTTTCACCTTTCAGAGTTGATCATTTCTTTTTATTCAGCAGTTTGGGAACTCTGTTTTTTAGAATCTGCAAAAGCATATTTCAGGGCACATTGAGGCCTATGGTAAAAAATGAAACTTCTTCAAATAAAAAGAAGCAAAAAGCTTTCTGAGAAATTGCTTTGTGATGTGTGCATTCATCTCACAGAGTTAAACCTTTCTTTGGATTCAACAGTTTGGAAGCACTCTTTTTGTCCATTCTGCAAATGAACATTTGGGAGCTCATTGAGGCCAATTGTGAAAAAGTGAATATCTCAGGATGAAAACTGGAAAGAGGCTACAAGAGAAACTGCTTTGTCATGTGTACATTCATCATGTAGATTTAAAACTTCCTTGTCATTTAGCAGTTTGGAAACACTGTTTTTGTTCACGCTGTGAGGGATAATTGGGAATGCATTGGGGGCTGTGGTGAAAAAGAAAACATCTTCAGATAAAAACTAGAAAGAATCTTTCTGAGAAACTGTTACATGAGGTGGGCATTCATTTCACAGAATTAATTTTTTTTCGGATCCAGCAGTTTGGAAACACTGTTTTCGTCCATTCTGCAAATGGACATTGGGGAGATCATTGAGACCAATGGCAAAAAAGCCAATATCCTAGGATAAAATCTAGAAGGATGCTATCTGAGAAACCATTTCATGATACGTTCATTCATCTCTCAGAGTTAAAACTTTCTTTTCGTTCAGCAGTTGCGAAACAATGTTTTTTGGAATCTGCAAATGAATATTTGGGAGAAAATTGGGGCCTATGGTTAAAAAGAATTCAGATAAAAACTAGAAAACAGCTTTCTGAGAAACAGCTTTGGATGGGTGCATTCATCTCAGAGAGTTAAACCTTTTTTTGGGTTCAGAAGATTGGAAACACTTCTCTGTCCATTCTGCAAATTGACATTTTTTATCTCACTGAGGCCAATGGCAAAAAAGGGAATATCCTAGGAAAAATACTAGAAGGAAACTCTCTGAGAAATCACTTTGTGTTGTGTGCATTCATCTTGCAGAGTTAAACCTCTCTTCATTCAGCAGACTGGAAACATTGTTTTTGTAACATCTGCAAAGACAAATTTGGGAGTGCATTGAGCACTATGGAGAAAAGGAAAACATCTTCAGATAAAAAGTAGAAAGAAGCTTTCTGAGAAACTATTTGTGATGTGTGCATTCAACTCACAGAGTTAAACCTTTCCTTGTGTTCAGCATTTTGGCAACACTGTTTTTGTAGTTTCTGTGAAAGTTCATTTTGGAGCTCATTGAGGCCAACGTTGAAAAAGAGAATATCATTTGATAAAAAACTAGAAGGAAGCTATCTGAGAAACCACTTCCTGATGTGTGCATTCATCTCACAGTGAGCCCTTTCTTTGGATTCAGCAGCTTGGAAACACTGTTTTTGTTCCATCTGTGAGTGGACATTTGGGTGCTTCTTGAGGTCAATGGCTAAAAAGCTAATATCCAAGAATAAAAATTAGAAGGAAGTTGTCTGAGAGACTGCATTTTGACATGTGTATTCATTATGCAGAGTTAAAACTCTTTTTAAATTCAAAAGTTTGGAAACACTTTTTTTGTAGAACCTGTGAAGGGATATTTGGGAGTGATTTGAGGAATATTGTGAAAAAGGAAACTTCTTCAGATAAAAACAAGAAAGAAGCTTTCCGAGAAACTACTTTGTGATGTGTGTACTCATCTCACAGTGTTATAACTTTCTTTTGATTCAGCAGTTTGGAACACTGTTCTTGTCCTTTCTGTGAATGGACATTTGGAAGCTCATTGAGGCCAATGGCAAAAAAGAAAATATCCCAGGAAAAGAACTAGAAGGAAGGTACGTGAGAAATCACTCAGTGGTCTGTACATTCATCTCACAGACTTAAAACTTTCTTTTCATTCAGTAGTTTGTAAACACTGTTTTCATAGTATCTGTGAAGGGGTATCTGGGAGCACTTTGAGGCCTATGGTGAATAGCAAAACATTTTCAAATAAAAACTAGAAAGAAACTTTCTGAGAAACAGCTTTGTGATGTGTGCATTCATTTCACAGAGTAAAAGTTTATTTGGATTCAGCAGTTTGGAAACACTGTTTTTGTCCATTCTGCTAATGGACATTTGGGAACTCATTGAGGCCAATGGTGAAAAAGCAAATATACCTGGTGAAAACTAGAAGGAAACTGTCTGAGAAACTGCTTTGTGATGTTTGCCATCACCTCTCCAAATTAAACCTTTCTTTTCATTCAGTAATTTGGAAGCATTGTTTTGGCAGTTATGGCGAAAGAATATATGGGAATGCATTGAGGCTTATAGTGAAAAATTGAAGACCTTCACATAAAAACCAAAAAGAATCTTTCTGAGAAATTGCTTTGGATGTGTGCATTCATCACACAGAGTTAAAAGTTTCTTTGGATTCAACAGTTTGGAAACAGTGTTTTTGTCCATTCTGCAAATTGACATTTGGGAGCTCATTGATGCCAATGGGGACGAAGTGAATATCCCAGGATAAAAACTAGCAGGAAGTTCTCAGAGAAACTGCTTTGAGATGTATGCATTCATCTCCCAGAATTAAAACTTTCTTTTCAATCAGCAGCTTGGAAACACTGTTTTTCTAGAATCTGTGAAGGCATATTTGGTAACACATTGATGCCTATGGTGAAAATGGAAATATCTTCAGACAAAAATTAGAAAGAAGCTTTCTGAATAACTGGTTTGTGATGTGTGCATTTATCTCACAGAATTAAACATTTGTTTGGATTCAGCAGTTTGGAAACACTGTTTTTGTACATTCTACTAATGGACATTTGGGAACTCATTGAAGCCAATGGTGAAAAAGCAAATATATCTGGGTGAAAACTAGAAGGAAACTGTCTGAGAAACTGCTTTGTGATGTTTGCCATCACCTCGCCAAGTTAAACATTTCTTTTCATTCAGTAATTTGGAAGCATTGTTTTGGCAGTTACGGTGAAAGGATATATGGGAATGCATTGAGGCTTATAGTGAAAAATTAAAGACCTTCACATAAAAACCAAAAAGAATCTTTCTGAGAAATTGCTTTGGATGTGTGCGTTCATCTCACAGAGTTAAAAGTTTCTTTGGATTCAGCAGTTTGGAAACAGTGTTTTTGTCCATTCTGCAAATAGACATTTGGGAGCTCATTGATGCCACTGGGAACCAAGTGAATATCCCAGGATAAAAACTAGCAGGAAGCTCTCAGAGAAACTACTTTGAGATGTATGCATTCATCTCCCAGAATTAAAACTTTCTTTTCAATCAGCAGCTTGGAACACTGTTTTTCTAGAATCTGTGAAGGCATATTGGTAACACATTGATGCCTATGGTGAAAATGGAAATATCTTCACTCAAAAATTAGAAAGAAGCTTTCTGAATAACTAGTTTGTGATGTGTGTATTTATCTCACAGAATTAAACCTTTGTTTGCATTCAGCAGTTTGGAAACACTGTTTTTGTTCATTGTGCTAAAGGACATTTGGGAGCACATTGAGGTCAATGGTGGAAAAGCAAATATCATAAGTTAAAAACCAGAAGGAAGCTCTCTGAGAAACCACTTTGTGCAATGTCCATTCACCTCGCAGAGTTGATCATTTCTTTTCATTCAGCAGTTTGGGATCACTTTTTTTAGAATCTGGAAAGAGATATGTGGGAGCACATTGGGACCTATGATGAAAAAGTAAACCTCTTCAAATAAAAACTAGAAGGAAGTTTTCTGAGAAATCACTGTGATGTGTGCATTGATCTCACAGAGTTAAACTTCTCTTTTCATTCAGTAGATTTTAAACACTGTTTTTGTAGAATCTGCAAAGAGATATTAGGGAGTGCATTGAGGTCTATGGTGAAAAAGGAAATATTTTCATATTAAAACTTGAAAGAAGTTTTCTGAGAAACTGCTTTGTGATGTGGGGATTCAACTCACAGATTTAAATCTTTCCTTGGTTTCAGCGTTCAGAAGCAATGCTTTTGTCCATTCTGTGAGAGGTCAATTTGGAGCTCATTGAGGCCAATGGCGAAAATTCGAATATTGTATCGTAAAAACTAGATGAAAGTTATCTGAGAAACCACTTTGTGATGTTTGCATTCATTTCACTGACGTAAAGCATTCTTTGAGTTCAACACTTTCTAAAAACTCTTTTTGTCCATTCTGCGAATGGACATTTGGGAGCTCATTTAAGCCAATGGCCATAACTGAATATCCCAGGATAAAAACTAGAAGGAAGGTCTCTGAGAAATCGCTTTGTGATGTTTGCCTTCATCACGAAGTGTTAAAGATTTCTTTTAATTCAGTGGTTTGGAACACTGCTTTTCTAGAATCTGTGAAAGGATATTTTGAAGTGCATTGAGGCCTATGATGAAAAAGGATAAATATTTAGATAACTAGAAAGAAACTTCCTGAGTAACTGCTTTGTGATGTGTGCATTCATCTCACAGAGTTAAACATTTCTTTGGATTCAGCAGTTTGGAAACACTCTTTCTGTACATTTTGCAAATGGACATTTGAGAGCTCATTGAGGCCAGTCTGTAAAAAGCGAATATGCCAGGATAAAAACTAGAAGGAAGCTCTCTGAGAAACAGCATTGTGACGTTTGCATTCATATTAGAGAGTTAAACCACTCTTTTCATTCAGCAGATTGAAAATACTTTTTTTTGTAGAATCTGCGAGGAGATATTTAGGAGCACAATGAGGTCTATGGCGAGAAAGGAAACATCATCAGATAAAAGTTAGAAAGAAGTTTTCTGAGAAACAGCTTTTTGATTTGTGCATTCATCTCACAGAGGTAAAATTTTCTTTGTATTCCGCAGTTTGGAGCATTGTTTTTGTCCATTCTGTGAATGGGCATTTGGGAGCTCATTGAGACCAATGTCAAAAAAGTGAATACCGTAGGATAACAACTAGAAGGAAGCTCTCTGAGAAGCCCTTTTGTGATGTTTGCATTCATCTAGCCAAGTTAAACTGCTCTTTTCACTCAGCAGATTGGAAACACTCTTTTTGTAGAATCTGCCAAGGGATATTTCAGAGCACATTGAGGTCTATGGTGAAAAAGGAAACATCTTCAGAAAAAATCGAGAAAGAAGCTTTCTAAGAAACTGTTTTCTGATGTGTGCATTAATCTCACAGAGTAAAAACTTTGTTTTCATTCAGCAGTTTCGAAACACTGTTTTTGTCGAATCTGCGAAGGGATATTTGGGAGCAAATTGAGGCGAATGGTGCAAAAGGAAACATATTCCGATAAAAACTAGAATGAAGCTTTCTGAGAAACAGCTTTGTGATGTGTGCATTCATCTCAAAGTGTTACACCTTTCTTTGGATTCAGAAGTTTGGAAACACTTGTTTGTCCATGCTGTGAAAGGACATTTGGGGTCTCATTGAGGCCAATGGTGTAAAAGCAAATATCCTAGAATAAAAACTAGAATGAAGCTCTCTGAGAAACCGCTTTGTGATGTGTGCATTCATCTCACAGAGAGAAACCTCTCTTTTCATTCAGCAGACTGGAAACACTGTTTATGTAGGATCTGCAAAGAGATATTTGGGAGCACATTGAGGTCTATGTACAAAACTGAAACATCTTCAGACAAAAACTAGAAAGAAGCTTTCTGAGAACTTGTTTTGTGATGTGTGCATTCAACACACAGAGTTAAAACTTTCCTTGATTTCAGCTGTTTAGCAACACTGTTTTTATCCATTCTGCACAAGGTCATTTTGGAGTTCAGTGAAGCCAATGGTGAAAAACGGAATATTGCATGATAAAATAAAAAGACGCTTTCAGAAAAACTGCTTTGTGATGTGTGCATTCTTATCAGAGAGTTAAACCTTCCTTTGGATTCAGCAATTCGGAAACACTCTTTTTGTCCATTCTGCAAATGGATATCTGGAAGCTCATTGAGGCCAGTGGCAAAAAGTGAATATCCCAGGATAAAAACTAGAAGGTTGCTTTCTGAGAAGCCATATTGTAACGTTTGCATTAATCTCACATAGTTAAACCACTGTTTTCATTCAGCAGATTGGAAATACTGTTTTCATAGAAACTGCAAACGGATATTTGGGAGTGCATTGAAGCCTATGCTGAAAATTGAATCATCTTCAAATAAAAACTAGAAAGAAGTTTTCTAAGAAACTGCTTCGTGATGTGTGTTTTTTCTCACAGACTTAAACATTTCTTTACATTCAGCAGTTTGGTATCACTTTTTGTCAATTCTGCAAATGGAATTGTGGGAGCTCAATGAGAAAAAAGTTGAAAAAGTGAATATCCCGGGATATAATCTGGAAGGAAGCTATCTGAGAAACCACTTTATGGTGCGTGCATTCATCTCACAGATTTAAAACTTTCTTTTGATTCAGTGGTTGGGAAACTGTTTTTGTTGAATCTGTGATGGATACTTAAGAGTGCATTGAAGGTTGTGGTGAAAAAGGAAGGGTCTTCAGATAAAATCAACAAAGAATCTTTCTGAGAAACTGCTATGTGATGTGTGTATTCATCTCACAGGGTTAAGTTTTCTTTGGATTCAGCAGTTGGGAAACACTACTTTTGTGAATTTTGTGAGTGAATATTTGGGAGTGCATTGAGTCCAATGGCAAAAAAGCCAATATCCCGGTATAAAAAGTAGAAGGAAGCTATCTGGCAGACAACATTGTGATGTGTGCATTCATCTTGTAGAGGTAGACCTCTCTTCATTCAGCAATTTGGAAACACTCTTATTTTAGAATCTGCAAGAGCATATTTGGGAGCACAATGAGGCCGGTGGTGATAAAGGAAGCAGCTTCAGATAAAAACATAAAAGAAGCTTTCTAAGAAACTGCTTTTTATATGTGTATTCATCTCACAGAGTTGAACTTTTCTTTGGATTCAGCAGTTTGGAAACACTTTTTCTTTTCTCTGTGAATGGACATTTTTCTGCTAATTGAGTCCAATGGCCAAAAAGCCATTATCTCAGGACAAAACCTAGAAGGAAGCGATCTAAGAGACCACATTTTGATGTTAGCAGTCATTTTGCAGAGATAAACCTCTCTTTTCATTGAATAGTTTGGACACACTCCTTACATACAATCTGTGAAGGTATTTTTGGGACCCCATTGAGGCTGCTGGTGAAAAAGGAAACATCTTCAGATAAAAATTAGAATGAATTTTGTGAGAAACTGCTTTGCGATGTGTGTATTCAACTCACAGAGCTAAGCATTTGTTTGGATTGAGCAGTTTGGAAGCCATTTTTGTCCACTCAGCAAATATACATTTGGGATTTCATTGAGGCCAATGGCCAAAAAGTGAATCTCCCAGGATAAAAACTATAAGGAAGTCATCTGAGGAATCACTTTGTTATGTGAGAATTCATCTCACAGAGCTAAAACTTTCTTTTCATTTGTCAGTTTGGAAAAAATGTTTTTGTAGAATATGCGATGGGATATTTTGGAGCGCTTTGAGGCCTATGTTGAAAAATGAAAAATCTTCAGATAAAAACTAGAAACAAGCCTTCTGAGAAACTGCTTTGAGATTTGTCCATTCATCTCACAGAGTTAAACCTTTCTTTTGATTCAACAGTTTGGAAACACTCTTTTTGTCCCTTCTGTGAATGGACATTTTGGAGCTCATTGAGGACAATGGCAAAAAAACGAATATTCTAGGACAAAAACTGGGAAGGAAGCTATCTGAGAAAACGCTTTGTGATGTGTACATTCATCATGCAGAGATAAACCTTTCTTTTCTCTCAGCAGTTTGCAAAATTGTTTTTGTGGAATTTGTGAAGGGATATTTGGGGGTGCACTGAGGCCTAGGGTGAAAAAGAAAACAGCTCCAAATAAAAAATAGAAAGAAGATTTCTGAGAAACTGCTTTGGAATGTGTTCATTGATCTGAAAGAGTTAAACCTTCTTTTTATTCAGCAATTTTCAAGCACCGTTGTTTTCCATTTTGTGAATGGACATTTTGGAGCTCTTTAAGGCCAATGACGAAAAAGCAAATATCCCAGGAAAAAAAATTAGAAGGAAACTATCTAAGAAACTGCTTTGTGATGTGTGCGTTCTTCTCACAGAGATAAATCTTTATTTTCATTCAGCAGTTTGGAAACTTTTGTCCATTCTGTGAATGGACATTTGGGAGCTCGTTGAGGCCAATGGCAAAAATGTGAATATCCCAGGATAAAAACTAGAAAGCAACTCTTTGAGAAATGACTTTCTGGTGTGTGCATTTTTCTCACAGAGTTTAACCTTTCCGGTCATTCAGCAGTTTGGGAACCCTGTTTTTGTAGATTCTGCGAAGGGATATTTGGAAGCGCATTGAGGCCTAAGTTTGAAAAGGATACATCTTCAGATAAAAACTAGAAAGAAGCTTTCTGACAAACTGCTTTGTGATGGGTTCATTCAAGTCACAGAGTTAAACCTTCCTTTGGATTCAGCAGTTTGGAAACACTGTTTTTGTAGGATTTACAAAGGGACATTTGGGAATGCATTGAAGCTGATATGAAAATGGAAACATCTTCAGATAAAAACTAGGAAATAGCTTTGTGTTGACAGTCACTGTCTCATTGATCTGTCACTGTCAACATTAGACATATCAACTAGACAGAAAGTTAACAATGATATCCAGGAATTGAACTCAGTTGTGCACCAAGCAGATGTAATAAACATCTACAGTACTGTCCACCACAAATGAACAGATTATACATTCTTCTCAGCACCACATCTCTCTTATTCCAAAATTGACCACATGCTTGGAAGTAAAGTGCTCCTCAGGAAATGTAAAAGAGCAGCAATTATAACAGAGACTGTCTCTCAGACCAGTGTAATCACACTGGAATTCAGATTACAGAAACTCAATCAAAACTGCTCAAACACATGGAAACTGAACAACCTGCTCCTGAATGACTGCTGGGTACATAACGAAATGAAGGCAGAAATAAAGATGTTCTTTGAAACTAACGAGAACAAAGACACAACATACCAGAATCTCTGGGATACATTTAAAGCAGTATCTACAGGGAAATTTATAGCACTCAATGCCCTCAAGAGAAAGCAGAAAGATCTAAAATTGACACCCTAACATCACAATTGAAAGAACTAGAGAACAAGAGCAAACACATTCAAAAGCTAGCAGAAGGCAAGAAGTAACTAAGATCGGAGAAGATCTAAAGAAGATAGAGATACAAAAACCCTTCAAAAAATCAATGAATCTGATAGCTAGTGTTATGAAAAGGTGAAGAAAATGGAAAGACCACTAGTAAGACTAATAAAGAAGAAAAGAGAGAAGAATCAAATAGACGCAATAACAAATGACAAAGATGACATCACCATCGATCCCACAGAAATACAAACAATCATCAGAGAATACTATAAGCACCTCTATGCAAATAAATTAGAAAATCTAGAAGAAATGCATAAGTTCCTGGACACATACACCCTCCCAAGGCTGAACAAGGAAGAAGTTGAATCCCTGAATAGATCAATAACAGGCTCTGAAATTGAGGCAATAATTAATGGTTTACCAACCAAAAAAAGTCCTAGACCAGAGGGATTCACAGCCGAATTCTCCTAGAGGTACAAGGAGGAGCTGGTATCATTCCTTCTAAAACTATTCCAATCAAAAGAAAAAGAGGTAATCCTCCCTAACTCATTTTATGAGACCAGTATCCTCCTGATAACAAAGCATGGCAGAGACAAAACAAGAAAGAGATTTTAGACGAATATCCCTAATGAACATTGATGTAAAAATCCTCAATAAAATACTGGCAAACCGAATCCACCATAATATCCAAAAGCTTATCCACCATGATCAAGTGGGCTTCCTCCCTGGGATGCAAGGCTTGTTCAACATATGCAAATCAATAGTGTTACACTGTACTTTCCATGGGTCCGTTTGCTAACAGTGTTTTTTAGAAATCTACATTGAGATATTCCTTAGGGCAATGAAGCTTACGGCGACAAAGGAAATATCCTCCATTAAAAACTAGAAAGGAGCTTTCTGAGAAACCTCTTTGTGATATGTGAGTTCATCTCACAGAGTTACAACACACTCTTCATGAAGCAGTTTGCTAACACTGTTGACGTGGAATCTGCAAAGTGATATTAACGAGTGCATTGAGGCCTATGGTGAAAAAGGAAATACACTCAGATAATAACTAAAAAGAAGCTTTCTGAGAAATTGCTTCCTGATATGTGACTTCATGTCACAGAGTTACACCACTATTTCGTGCAGCCGTTTGCTAGCAGCTTTTTTGTGGATTCTGAGAACAGATATTTTGGGTGCGTTTGAAGGGTAGAAGGACAAAGGAATATCCCCCGAGAAAAACCAAATTAAAGCTTTCTGAGAAACTGCTTTGTGAAGTGTGAATTCATTCCACAGTGTTACACCAGTCTTTCATGGAGGAGACTGCTAGCAGGGATTTTGTGGTACCTCAGAAATGATGTCTTGGATTTCGTTGAATCCCATGGTGAATAATGAAATATCCTCAGACAAATCTGCAGAGAAGCCCTCTCAGAAACTTCTTGGTTGTGGGTGAGTTCAGCTCACAGAGTTCCTTCCTCGTTTTCATGGAGAAGCTTGCAAACAGTGTTTTCGCAGAATCTGCAATAAGGCACACGGTGGCGCTCCGAGACCACAAATAACCTCAGCTCCAAAATAGACGCTTTCTGAGAAACTGCTTTGTGCTGTGTGAATTCAACTCACTGAGATACACGCTATATCCTGGAGTCTTTGTCTAGCCCTGCTTCGGTGGAATCTGAGAACTGATATTTCGGATCCCATTGAAGACTATAGGGCCAAAGGAAATATCCTCCGATAAAAATGAGAAAGAAGCTTTCTGAGAAACTTCTCTGTGATCTGTGAATTCATTCCACAGAGTTCCACCTTTCCGCTCATGTGCCATTTGCTAAGATTGTTCTTGTGGAATTGGCAAAGTGATATTTGGGAGCCCATGGAGGGATACGGTGAAAAAGGAAATATTCTGAGATAAAAACTGGAAAGAAGCGTTCTGAGAAACTGAATTGTGACATGTGAATGCAACTTACAGAGTTACACTTTCCTTTCCATGGATCCGTTTGCTAACAGTGTTTTCCTGAAATCTACATTGGGATATTTCTTAGCGCAGTGAAGCTTACGGTGACAAAGGAATATCCTCCAATAAAAACTCGAAAAGAGCTTTCTGAGAAACTTCTTTTTGATATGTGAATTCATCTCAAAGAGTTACAACCTGCTTCATGAAGCAGTTGCTAACACTGTTGTCGTGGAATATGCAAAGTCATATTTGGGAGTGCATTGAGGCCTATGGTGAAAAACGAAATATTCTCAGATAATAACTAGAAAGAAGCTTTTGGAGAAATTGCTTTCTGCTGTGTGAATTCATCACGTAGAGTTTCACCTTTCCCTTCTGGTAGCAGTTTGCTAACACTGTTTTCATGGGTTCTGCAAAGTGATACTTGGGAGCTCATTGAGGGTTATGGTGAAAAAGGAAATATCCTCAGATAAGAACTGGAAAAAAGCCTTCAGAGAAACTGCATTGTGATGTGTGAATGCAGCTCACACAGTTACACTTTTCTTTTCGGCGATCAGTTTGCTAACACAGTTTTCTTGAAATCTGCCGTGGGATACTTCTTAGCGCAATGAAGCTTATGGTGACAAAGGAAATGTTCTCAGATAAAAACTAGAAAGAAGCTTTCTCAGAAACTTCCTTGTGATGTGTGAATACATCTCACAGGGTTACACTTAAGTTTCCTGGAGCAGTCAAATAAGACTGTCTTTGAGGAAACTGAGAAGGCCTATATTGGATCGTATTGAGGCCTAAGCTGATAGAGGAAATAGCCTCAATTAAAACCTTGATTGAAGCTTTGTGAGAAAGTTCTTTGTGATATGTGAATTCATCTCACAGTGTTGCAACCTATCCCTCATGAAACAGTCTGCTAACACTGTTGTTGTGGAATCTGCAAAGTGATATTTGGGAGCGCACTGAGGCCTATGGTGAAAAAGTAAATATCCTGAGATAAAAACTGGAAAGAAGCGTTCTGAGAAACTGAATTGTGACATGTGAATGCAACTCACAGTGTTACACTGTCATTACCATGGATTTGTTTGCTAACAGTGTTTTCTAGAAATCTACATTGGCATATTTCTTAGCGCAGTGAAGCTTACGGCGACAAAGGAAATATCCTCAAATAAAAACTAGAAAGTAGCTTTCTGAGAAACTTCTTTGTGACATATGAATTCATCTCACCGAGTTACAACTTTGTCTTCATGAAGGAGTTTGCTAACACTGTTGTCGTGGAATCTGTCAAGTGATATTTGGGTGCTCATTGAGTGCTATGGTGAAAAAGAAAATATCCTCAGATAAAAACTGGAAAGAAGCGTTCTGAGAAACTGCATTATGATGCGTGAATGCAACTCACAGAGTTACACTTTTCTCTTTAGAGATCAGTTGACTAACACAGTTTTCTTGAAATCTGCAACTGGATACTTCTGAGCGCAATGAGGCCTACAGTGACAAAGGAAATATCCTGAGACAAAAACTAGAAAGAAGCTTTCTTACAAATTTCTTTCTGATGTGTGAATTCATCTCACAGAGCTACACTTACGTTTCATGGAGCAGTCGATTAACACTGTCTTTGAGGAACCTTAGAAGGGCTACCTTGGATTGCATTGAGGCCTAGGCTGTTACAGGAAATATCCTCAATTAAAACGTGAAAGAAGCTTTGTGGCAAACTTCTTTGTGATATGTGAATTCATCTCACAGAGTAACAACTTAGTCTTCATGAAGCAGTTTGCTAACACTGTTGTCGTGGAATATGCAAAGTCATATTTGGGAGTGCATTGAGGCCTATGGTGAAAAACGAAATATTCTCAGATAATAACTAGAAAGAAGCTTTTGGAGAAATTGCTTTCTGCTGTGTGAATTCATCACGTAGAGTTTCACCTTTCCCTTCTGGTAGCAGTTTGCTAACACTGTTTTCATGGGTTCTGCAAAGTGATACTTGGGAGCTCATTGAGGGTTATGGTGAAAAAGGAAATATCCTCAGATAAGAACTGGAAAAAAGCCTTCAGAGAAACTGCATTGTGATGTGTGAATGCAGCTCACACAGTTACACTTTTCTTTTCGGCGATCAGTTTGCTAACACAGTTTTCTTGAAATCTGCCGTGGGATACTTCTTAGCGCAATGAAGCTTATGGTGACAAAGGAAATGTTCTCAGATAAAAACTAGAAAGAAGCTTTCTCAGAAACTTCCTTGTGATGTGTGAATACATCTCACAGGGTTACACTTAAGTTTCCTGGAGCAGTCAAATAAGACTGTCTTTGAGGAAACTGAGAAGGCCTATATTGGATCGTATTGAGGCCTAAGCTGATAGAGGAAATAGCCTCAATTAAAACCTTGATTGAAGCTTTGTGAGAAAGTTCTTTGTGATATGTGAATTCATCTCACAGTGTTGCAACCTATCCCTCATGAAACAGTCTGCTAACACTGTTGTTGTGGAATCTGCAAAGTGATATTTGGGAGCGCACTGAGGCCTATGGTGAAAAAGTAAATATCCTGAGATAAAAACTGGAAAGAAGCGTTCTGAGAAACTGAATTGTGACATGTGAATGCAACTCACAGTGTTACACTGTCATTACCATGGATTTGTTTGCTAACAGTGTTTTCTAGAAATCTACATTGGCATATTTCTTAGCGCAGTGAAGCTTACGGCGACAAAGGAAATATCCTCAAATAAAAACTAGAAAGTAGCTTTCTGAGAAACTTCTTTGTGACATATGAATTCATCTCACCGAGTTACAACTTTGTCTTCATGAAGGAGTTTGCTAACACTGTTGTCGTGGAATCTGTCAAGTGATATTTGGGTGCTCATTGAGTGCTATGGTGAAAAAGAAAATATCCTCAGATAAAAACTGGAAAGAAGCGTTCTGAGAAACTGCATTATGATGCGTGAATGCAACTCACAGAGTTACACTTTTCTCTTTAGAGATCAGTTGACTAACACAGTTTTCTTGAAATCTGCAACTGGATACTTCTGAGCGCAATGAGGCCTACAGTGACAAAGGAAATATCCTGAGACAAAAACTAGAAAGAAGCTTTCTTACAAATTTCTTTCTGATGTGTGAATTCATCTCACAGAGCTACACTTACGTTTCATGGAGCAGTCGATTAACACTGTCTTTGAGGAACCTTAGAAGGGCTACCTTGGATTGCATTGAGGCCTAGGCTGTTACAGGAAATATCCTCAATTAAAACGTGAAAGAAGCTTTGTGGCAAACTTCTTTGTGATATGTGAATTCATCTCACAGAGTAACAACTTAGTCTTCATGAAGCAGTTTGCTAACAGTGTTTTCGTGGAATCTGCAAAGTGATATTTGGGAGTGCATTGAGGCCTACGGTGAAAACGGAAATATCCTCAGATAATAACTAGAAAGAAGCTTTCTCAGAAGTTGCTTTCTGATGTGTGAATTCATAACACAGAGATTCACTTTTCCCTTCTTGCAGCAGTTTGCTAACACTGTTGTCGTGGATTCTGCCAAGTGAGATTTGGGAACTCATTGAGGGCTATGGTGAAAAAGGAAATATCCTCCGAGAAAAACCGGAATGAAGCTTTCTGAGAAACTGCTTTGTGATGTGTGGATTCACTTCAAAGTGTTACACCACTCTTTCATGGAGGAGTCTGCTAGTACTGACTTTGTGGAAGCTCAGAAGTGATATCTTGGATATCGTTGAATCCCATAGTGAATAATGAAATATCTTCAGAGAAATTTGCAGAGAAGCCTTCTCAGAAACTTCTTTGTTGTGGGTGAATTCAGCTCACAGTGTTAGATGATTGCTCTCATTCAGAAGCTTGCTAACAGTGTTTTCGCAGAAACTGCAATAAGACACACGGTGGCGCTCAGAGACCACAAATAACCTCAGCTCCACCAAGAAGGAAGCCTTCTGAGAAACTGCTGTGTGATGTGTGAATTCAACTCACTGTGTTACTCCTGTATTTCGTGGAGCCGTTGGCTAGCCCTGTTTTTGTGAAATCTGAGAACTAATATTTCGGATCCCTTTGAAGACTATAGGGCCAAAGGAAATATCCTCCGTTAAAAATGAGAAAGAAGCTTTCTGAGAAACTTCAATGTGATCTGTGAATTCATCTCACAGAGTTACACCTTTCTCCTCATGAAGCCGTTTGCTAAGACTGTTCTCGTGGAATTTGCCAAGTGATATTTGGGAGCTCAGTGAGGGTTATGGTGAGAAAGAAAATATCCTCAGATAAAAACTGGAAGGAAGCGTTCTGAGAAACTGCATTGTGACCTGTGAATACAACTCACAGAGTTACACTTTCCTTTTCATTGATCAATTGGCTAACAGTCTTTTCTTGCAGTCTGCATTGGGATATTTCATAGCGCAAGGAAGCTGACAGTGACAAAGGAAATATCCTCAAATAAAAATTAGAAAGTAGCATTTCTGAGAAACTTCTTTGTGACATGTGAATTCATCTCACCGAGTTACAACTTTGTCTTCACGAAGCAGTTTGCTAACACAGTTGTCGTGGAATCTGCCAAGTGATATTTGAGAGCTCATAGAGGGCTAGGCTGAAAAGGGAAATATCCTCAGATAAAAACTGGA